>NC_090414.1:17072258-17204010 GCF_036365525.1 Heterodontus francisci | reverse complement strand
TTCAACACTGTTGGAATGCAGCAAACGGGCAGAGCAAGATCCCACAAACAGCAACGTAATAAAGACCAGAGAACCTGTTTTTAGTGATGTTGGTTGAGGGATAAATATTGGCCCCAGGACACCGAGGAGAACTCCCCTCACCGCACCCTCCCCCCACCCCACTCCTTCTTCCAATAGTGGCCGTGGGATCTTTTACATCCGCCGGAGAGGACAGACAGGGCCTCGGTTCGAAGTCTCATCTGAAAGACAGTGCCTCTGACAGTGCTGCACTCCCTCAGTATTGGCTCTCTGTCAATGCAGCACTCCCCCCAGTACTGACCCTCCGATAGTGCAGTACTCCCTCAGTACTGACCTTCTGACAGTGCAGCACTCCCTCAGTACGGACCCTCTGACAGTGCAGCACTCCCTCAGTACTGACCCTCCGATAGTGCAGTACTCCCTCAGGACACTCTGACAGTGCAGCACTCCCTCAGTACTGACCCTCCGACAGTGCAGCACTCCCTCAGAACTGACCCTCTGACAGTGCAGTACTCCCTCAGTACTGACCCTCTGACAGTGCAGTACTCCCTCAGTACTGACTCTCTGACAGTGCAGCACTCCCCCAGTACTGACCCTCCGACAGTGCAGTACTCCCTCAGTACTGACCCTCTGACAGTGCAGCACTCCCCCAGGACTGACCCTCCGACAGGGCAGCACTCCCTCAGTACTGACCCTCTGACAGTGCAGTACTCCCTCAGTACTGACCCTCTGACAGTGCAGCACTCCCCCAGTACTGACCCTCCGACAGTGCAGCACTCCCTCAGTACTGACCCTCTGACAGTGCAAGTACTCCCTCAGTACCTGACCCTCTGACAGTGCAGCACTCCCCCAGTACTGACCTTCCGACAGTGCAGCACTCCCTCAGTACTGATCCTCCGACAGTGCAGTACTCCCCCAGTACTGACCCTCCGACAGTGCAGGTACTCCCTCAGTACTGACCCTCCGACAGTGCAGTAGTCCCTCAGGACTGACCCTCTAACAGTGCAGTACTCCCTCAGTACTGACCCCTCCGACAGTGCAGAACTCGTTCAGTACTGACCCTCTGACAGTGCAGCACTCCCTCAGTATCTGCCCGCCTCCGACAGTGCAGCACTCCCTCAGTACTGACCCTCTAACAGTGCAGCACTCCCTCAGTACTGACCCTCCCGACAGTGCAGTACTCCCTCAGTACTGACCCTCCGACAGTGCAGAACTCGTTCTGTACTGACCCTCTGACAGTGCAGCACTCCCTCAGTACTGACCCTCCGACAGTGCAGCTTTCCCCTCAATATTGCCTCTCCGTCATTGCAGTCCTCACTCAGTACTGACCCATCTGACAGTGCAGCCTGCCCTCAGTACTGACCTTCTGACAGTGCAAGCACTCCCTCAGTACTGACCCTCTGACAGTGCAGCACTCCCTCAGTACTGACCCTCCGACAGTGCAGTACTCCCTCAGTACTGACACTCCGACAGTGCAGAACATCGTTCTGTACTGACCCTCTGACAGTGCAGCACTCCCTCAGTACTGACCCTCTGACAGTGCAGCACTCCCTCAGTACTGACTCCTCTGACAGTGCAGCTTTCCCTCAGTACTGACCCTCCGACAGTGCAGCTTTCCCTCAGTACTGACCCTCTGATAGTGCAGCTTTTCCCTCACTACTGCACTGGGACTACTGGGATGATAATTGTCTCAATCTCCTCAGGCAATGGGTGGTGAACCTGGATTTGTTCAGTGGACCCTAGGTATACTGCCCATTGTGGAGTACAATCAGCAGTAATTTCTGCTTCTGATCACTATCCTGTGACTCTTGCTGGGAAAGGTTTGGCAGTCGGGATAGGGATGGGATCAGTGTGGGCTGGTCAACTAAGGAGGGGCATCGCAGCCCAGCCTGACCTGATCCAAGACTAACTTGCTCACGATCGGGGAGTGGCTGGTTTGTTTCCCCTCCCCCCCACCCTGCTCTCCTCAGGCTGCCATCAGCAAGCTCAGCTCAGACCCTGGGATCTACCTGTCCTTTACAGCATGCTATTATGCAGTGGGGACACAGAAACCTATCACCACCTTAACACCCCCTCCAAACCAGACCACTGAAAAGCACCACACCGGTAGAGTTTACACGGTCCCATCACCTTCTCCCCCGATTCCCATCGCTCCACCATTGGCGGCCGTGCCTTCAGCTGCCTGGGGGGCCCCGAGCTCTGGAATTCCCTCCCTAAACCTCTCCGCCTCTCTCTCTCTCTCTCCTCCTTCAAGACGCTCCTTAAAAACCGACCTCTTTGACCGAGCTTTTGGTTCGCCTTGTCCCTAATATCTCCTTCTGCGGCTCGGGGGGGTCAAATATTGTTCGATAATGCTCCTGTGAAGGGCCTTGGGGCGTTTCACTCCCCATTCAGGGCGCCAGATAAATGCAGGTCGGTGTTGTTGGCGGGACACAGTCCACCACCTAACCCGGAGACCGTCCTCATATTCAGCAACAACCACTGATACCAGGCTGTACCTTTAGCCCCCGGATAGTCTGCGCTACCCGATTCCTTACATACCAGCCCTGTCCCATGAGACGGGGCAACGTCGAGGGACCATCCCATGCCAAGTTACTCTCAGTGTGATATATAAACCCATCCCCACTTCCCCGGACCCTACATCATTGGCTTAAACAAACAGCCCGAGTCCAATATATCTAAGCTTGCTGGCGATACAAAGCTCGGAGGGAAGATGAGGAGACTGCACTATGTGGAATGTGACTGGGTTTATATGGGTTAATGGGGGGGGGGGGGTTGTGAATCTTCGGAATTCTCCACCCCAGGGTGCTCCGCCGTTGAGTAGATTCAAGACTGCGATCGGGAGATTTCTGGACACATTAATGTCACTGTGACAGTCACAAAGTAGTGCCGTCATGTTTCCTGCGTGCATTTATAATGAACTCTGACTCCCAAGATAATATTCGGAGGTGCAACAAACCTCATAGTGTTCTCCATCACAAAAAGAATCAAGCCACATCGTAGATCACCCCTGGCCACAAACCTAATAAAGTGGCTTGGCTAATCTAATCATTTCTAACTCACAGCACGGAACTCACTGGCTCCCATTTAATATTGCCTCCCATCCGAAGTTGCTTAATAACTGCTTGGTGTGCATCTGTCTTTTTCATCCGAAAACGAATGCCCTTTCGAAAGGGGACGGAGGTCGAGGAGGGGCGCTTCCCTCGAGTGTAGCAGATTAAGGGGGTGATTCTAATCGAGGGGTTTAAGATGATTCAAGGATTCGATCGGGTCGATAGAGAGAAACTATTTACTCTGGTCGGAGGGGGGGAGTCCAGAACAAGGGGGCAGAACCTTAAACGTAGAGCCAGGGCCGTTCAGGGGTGATGTCGGGAAGCACTTCTTCACACAAAGGGGGGGTGGTGGAAATCGGGAACCCTCTCCCCTAAAAAGCTGTCAAGGCTGAGGCGGAGGGGAGGTCCATTGAAAATGTCGAAAGTGAGATTGATAGATTTTTGTTGGGTGCGGGGATTAATGGTTATGGGACCAAGGCCGGGGGTGGCGGGGGGGCGGGGGGGGGGGAGGGTGGAGTTAAGACACAGATCGGCCATAGTCTGATTGAATGTCGGAACAGGTTAGAGGGGCTGAATTACCTCCTTGAGTTCCTTTGCTTCCTCTGCACCGGGAGTGTTCGCCAACAGGCTCATATCCTGCAGCAGGGCTGGAGTGATCTGAATGGAGAGGTAGGGGTTGCATTCGGGGTGATTTCCATTCCCTGAGTGGTGTCGGAGGGCAGTGATTGGCCTGTAATTAAGTAAGACCCTCATCCATGCCTTTGCGACCTTACCCCTGACTATTCCGTTGCTCCCCTGACTGATCGCTCCCCTCATCTCAGTCATTGATATAAATTGTAAAAAGTTGAGGCCCTAGCTCAGACCCCTGCAGGACTCCACGTGTCACGTCCTGCCAATCAGAAAAGGACCCATTTACACATACTCTATTTTCTGCCAGCCAGCCAATCATCTATCCATGCTAATATGTTACCCCCCCCGACACCATGAGCTCCTACTTTGCGCAATAACCTTTTATGTGGCACCTTGTCAAATGCCGACTGGAAATCCAAGTACAATACGTCAACAGGCTCCCCTTTATCCGCACCACATGTTACTCCATCAAAGAACTCCAATAAATTGGTTAAACATGATTATCCTTTCACAAAACCATGCTGGCTATTCCCGATTACCTTGAGTTTTTCTAAGTGCCCAGCTATAGCTTCCTGAATGGTCGACTTCCCCTTGACAGACATCAAGCTAACTGACTTATAGCTACCCATTTCCTGCCTCCCCCCCCCCACTTCTTCAATAGAGGGGTTACATTTGAACCTTTCCAGAATCTAGTGATTTTTGGAACATTAACACCAATGCATCTACTGCTTGGGCGGCACAGTGGCGCAGTGGTTAGCACCGCAGCCTCACAGCTCCAGCAACCCGGGTTCAGTTCTGGGTACTACCTGTGCGGAGTTTGCAAGTTCTCCCTGTGACTGTGTGGGTTTCCTCCGGGTGCTCCGGTTTCCTCCCACAGCCAAAGACTTACAGGTTAATAGGTAAATTGGCCGTTGTAAATTGCCCCTAGTGTAGGTAGGTAGGAGAATGGGTGGGGATGTGGTAGGGAATATGGGATTAATGTAGGATTAGTATAAATGGGTGGTTGTTGGCTGACACAGACTCGGTGGGCTGAAGGGCCTGTTTCAGTGCTGTATCTATCTATGACTCTACTACCTCATGAGCCACCTCTCTTCCTTGTTTTCAAATCCCTCCAGGGCCTCCCCCCCCTCCCTATCTCTGTAACCTCCTCCAGCCCCACACAACCCTCCGAGATCTCTGCGCTCCTCCAATTCCACCCTCTTGTCCACCCCCCCCGATTCCCATCGCTCCACCATTGGCGGCCATGCCATCAGCTGCCTGGGTGGCCCAAAGCTCTGGAACTCCCTCCCTAAACCTCTCCGCCTCTCTCTCTCCTCCTTTAAGACGCTGCTTAAAAACCGACCCCTTTAACCGAGCTTTTGGTCGCCTGTCCCTAATATCTCCTCATGTGGCTCGGAGTCAAATTTTGTTTGATAACGTTCCTGTGAAGCACCCTGGGGACGTTTTTACTGTGTTAACGGCACCAGATAAATTCAACTTGTAGTTATTGTTTAATGAAGGATATTATACAGCTGGAGCTGGCTTGGTAGGAGAATGCAGCCAAGATGCATTTCGAAGCCGGGGTATAAAGCTGTCAGTTGCGGTCTCATTCCCGTGCTAAATTCATAAATTTATGACTGGGGCCTGCAAGGAAATCACAGTAAATTACAGACAAAAAAAAAAGTTAAGACCTTTATCGCATCGAAGCACCGGGCAATTTAAACAGCATAAACATAAAACTGCAGTATCAATTTCAGCATCTGATCTATGTGTTGGGATGGAGGATGTGTGTATGTGTGTGTGACTGAGTATGTGTACATGTGTGTTTGCATGTGAAGGTGTGTGTATATGTGTGTGTGAGTCTGTGTTTTTTTATCATTCATTCGTGGGATGTGGGCATCGCTGGCCAGGCCAGCATTTATTGCCCATCCCTAATTGCCCTTGAGAAGGTGGTGGTGAGCTGCCTTCTTGAACCGCTGCAGTCCGTGTGGGGTAGGTACGCCCACAGTGCTGTTAGGAAGGGAGTTCCAGGATTTTGACCCAGCGACAGTGAAGGAACGGCCGATATAGTTCCAAGTCAGGATGGTGTGTGGCTTGGAGGGGAACTTGCAGGTGGTGGTGTTCCCATGCGTCTGCTGCCCTTGTCCTTCTAGGTGGTAGAGGTCGCGGGTTTGGAAGGTGCTGTCGGAGGAGCCTTGGTGCGTTGCTGCAGTGCATCTTGTAGATGGTACACACTGCTGCCACTGTGCGTCGGTGGTGGAGGGAGTGAACGTTTGTGGATGGGGTGCCAATCAAGCGGGCTGCTTTGTCCCAGATGGTGTCGAACTTCTTGAGTGTAGTTGGAGCTGCACCCATGCAGGCAAGTGGAGAGTATTCGATTTGGACCAAGGCTTTAATGAGGTCAGGAGCTGAGTGGCCCTGGTGGAACCCAAACTGAGCGTCACTGAGCAGGTTATTGCTAAGCAAGTGCTGCTTGATGGCACTGTTGATGACACCTTCCATCACTTTACTGATGATTGAGAGTAGGCTGATGGGGCGGTAATTGGCCGGGTTGGACTTGTCCTGCTTTTTGTGTACAGGACATACCTGGACAATTTTCCACATTGCAGGGTAGATGCCAGTGTTGTAACTGTACTGGAGCAGCTTGGCTAGGGGCGCGGCAAGTTCTGGAGCACAGATCTTCAGTACTATTGCCGGAATATTGTCAGGGCCCATAGCCTTTGCAGTATCCAGTGCCTTCAGTCATTTCTTGATATCACACAGAGTGAATCAGATTGGTTGAAGTCTGGCATCTGTGATGCTGGGGACTTCAGGAGGAGGCCGAGATGGATCATCAACTCGGCACTTCTGGCTGAAGATTGTTGCGAATACTTCAGCCTTTTCTTTTGCACTGATGTGCTGGGCTCCCCCATCATTGAGGATGGGGATATTTGTGGAGCTTCCTCCTCCGGTTAGTTGTTTAATTGTCCACCACCATTCACTGCTGGATGTGGCAGGACTGCAGAGCTTAGATCTGATCTGTTGGTTATGGGATCGCTTAGCTCTGTCTATCGCATGCTGCTTACGCAGTTTGGCATGCAAGTAGTCCTGGGTTGTAGCTTCACCAGGTTGACACCTCATTTTGAGGTATGCCTGGTGCTGCTCCTGGCATGCCCTCCTGCACTCTTCATTGAACCAGTGTTGGTCTCCTGGCTTGATGGTAATGGTAGAGTGGGGGATATGCCGGGCCATGAGGTTACAGATTGTGGTTGAGTACAATTCTGCTGCTGCTGATGGCCCACAGCGCCTCATGAATGCCCAGTTTTGCATTGCTAGATCTGTTCGAAATCTATCCCATTTAGCACGGTGGTAGTGCCACACAACAAGATGGACGGTATCCTCAATGTGAAGGCGGGACTTCGTCTCCACAAGGACTGTGCGGTGGTCATTCCTGCCAATACTGTCATGGACAGATGCATCTGTGGCAGGCAGATTGGTAAGGACGAGGTCAAGTATGTTTTTCCCTCTTGTTGGTTCCCCCACCACCTGCCGCAGACCCAGTCTAGCAACTATGTCCTTTAGGACTCGGCCAGCTCGGTCAGTAGTGGTGCTACTGAGCCACTCTTGGTGATGGACATTGAAGTCCCCCACCCAGAGTACATTTTGTGTCCTTGCCACCCTCAGTGCTTCTTCCAAGTGCTGTTCAACATGGAGGAGTACTGACTCATCAGCAGAGGGAGGGCGGTAGGTGGTAATCAGTAGGAGGTTACCTTGCCCATGTTTGACCTGATGCCATGAGACTTCATGGGGTCCGGAGTCGATGTCGAGGACTCCCAGGGCAACTCCCTCCCTACTGTATACCACTGTGCCGCCACCTCTGCTGGGTTTGTCCTGCCGGTGGGACAGGACATACCCGGGGATGGTGATGGTGGTGTCTGGGTCATTGTCTGTAAGGTATGATTCGGTGAGTATGACTATGTCAGGCTGTTTCTTGACTAGTCTGTCGGACAGCTCTCCCAACTGTGGCACAAGCCCTGCAGATGTTAGTAAGGAGGACTTTGCAGGGTCGACAGGGCTGGGTTTGCCATTATCGTTTCCAGTGCCTAGGTCGATGCTGGGTGGTCTGTCCGGTTTCATTCCTTTTTATTGACTTTGTAGCGGTTAGATACAACTGAGTGGCTTGCCAGGTCATTTCAGAGGGCATGTAAGAGTTAACCACATTGCTGTGGGTCTGGAGTCACATGTAGGCCAGACCAGGTAAGAACAGCAGATTTCCTTCCCTAAAGGACATTAATGAATCAGATGGGTTTTTACAACAATCGACAATGGTTTCATGGCCATCATTAGACTAGCTTTTTATTCCAGATTTATGAATTGAATTCAAATTTCACCGTCTGCCGTGGGGGTATTTGAAACCATGTCCCCAGAGCATTAGCCTGGGCTTTAGATTACTAGTCCAGTGACATTACCACTACGCCACCACCTCCCCAAAAATATATGTGTGTGTTGTGTGTGAGTGTGTGTACATGTGTCTGTGTGTGTGTGCAGATGTGTGTGTCTGTGTGTATGTGTGTGTGTGTGTGATTACTGTCAAGGCTGTTTCTGTCTGGCTTGCAAGCCTTAAATTTCCCAGGATAGGCACTTGTGTGTGTGTGTATTTGCACTTGCCGAATTATTACCCAATCAAGCCCCGTATAAAACTCGTGGGGTGCTCATAAATCCCAGCAGTCAGCTGCACAGTTCATGTTCACCTGCTGCCTGTGAAGAATTGCATTTACAAAGCGCCTGCCACAACCTCAGGCTGTCCCAAAAAGCTTTATACTGAAGTCCCTTCGAAGTGCAGTCCCTGTTGTGAACTGGGAGATGAGGCAGCCACTTTGCGCCCAGCAAGATCCCACAAACAGCAATGTGACTCCGTTCTTCTGTTTTTTTTCAGTGATGTTGGGTTGAGGGATAGATATTGTCCCCGGGACACGGGGTAGAACTCCCTCCCCCACCCCTGCACACCCCCTCCCCACCGCGCCCGCCCCCCACCATCTCTTCTTTCAATAGTGGCCGTGGGATGTTTTACACCCACCTGAGACGGCAGACGGGGGCCTCGGTTTAATGTCTCATCCGAAGGACGGCACCTCTGACAGTGCAGCACTCCCTCCACACTGCCCATCCGGGAGTCTAGGCCGCGGGGTCGACTGGGAACATGGAGGAGGGAAGTGGGGGAACAATCCCCACTGCCTCTTACAGAGAACCAGCAGGACGAATTGCCATAAACTTCGCCGCATTGCCAGCGCTGGGCGGCCATTTTGCCTGCCGTTGCTATGGGAGAGGGGATTTGTGCGGGAGGGGGAGGGGCAGCTAGCATTCATCAGCCTTGAGAGTCAGTAGAAGCACGAGGGGCTGAATGGACTCCATTTGTGCTGTACCATTGGGTGAATTTTGAAAACTGTCGGTGATTCGCAATTAAACATGACCCCTCTCCCCCAAAGCATTGTCTTGTCTGGCCCCTGAGTGGGAGGGTGGCAGGGAAGATCTGGGGCAATGGATACCGGGGGGCATCGCACTGGAACGCAGGCAAACACAGCTGGCGATTCTGGTGGCCTCGGTTGCACCAACGGGCCTAGGTGAGGGGGTACCACTTGGTGTGGGGTATGACAGAGAGTGTTACAGTGAGGGGTGTGGGATATATCAGAGTGTTACAGTGAGGGGTGTGAGATATAAGAGAGTTACAGTGAGGGGTGTGAGATATATCAGAGTGTTACAGTGAGGGGTGTGGGGTATATCAGAGTGTTACAGTGAGGGGTGTGGGATATATCAGAGTGTTACAGTGAGGGGTGTGAGATATAACAGAGAGTTACAGTGAGGGGTGTGAGATATAACAGAGTGTTACAGTGAGGAGTGTAGGGTATTTCCGAGTGTTACAGTGATGAGTGTGGGGTATAACAGAGTGTTACAGTGAGGGGTGTGAGATATAACAGAGAGTTACAGTGAGGAGCGTAGGGTATTTCCGAGTGTTACAGTGATGAGTGTGGGGTATAACAGAGTGTTACAGTGAGGGGTGTGGGGTATATCAAAGTGTTTCAGTGAGGGGTGTGGGATATATCAGAGTGTTACAGTGAGGGGTGTGGGATATATCAGAGTGTTATAGTGAGGGGTATGGGATATATCAGAGTGTGACAGTGAGGATGTGAGATATAACAGAGAGTTACAGTAAGGAGTGTGGGGTATATCAAAGTGTTTCAGTGAGGGGTGTGGGAGAGATCAGAGAGTTACAGTAAGGGGTGTGGGATATATCAGAGTGTTATAGTGAGGGGTATGGGATATATCAGAGTGTTACAGTGAGGGGTGTGGGGTATATCAGAGTGTTACAGTAAGGGGTGTGGGATAGATCAGAGAGTTACAGTGAGGGGTGTGGGATAGATCAGAGAGTTACAGTGAGGGGTGTGGGATATATCAGAGTGTTATAGTGAGGGGTGTGGGGTATATCAGAGTGTTACAGTAAGGGGTGTGGGATAGATCAGAGAGTTACAGTGAGGGGTGTGGGATAGATCAGAGAGTTACAGTGAGGGGTATGGGATATACCAGAGTGTTACAGTGAGGGGTCTGGGATAGATCAGAGAGTTACAGTGAGGGGTGTGGGGTATATCTGAGTGTTACAGTGAGGGGTGTGGGATATATCAGAGTGTTATAGTGAGGGGTATGGGATATATCAGAGTGTTACAGTAAGGGGTGTGGGATAGATCAGAGAGTTACAGTGAGGGGTGTGGGGTATATCAGAGTGTTACAGTAAGGGGTGTGGGATATATCAGAGTGTTACAGTGAGGGGTGTGGGATATATCAGAGTGTTATAGTGAGGGGTATGGGATATATCAGAGTGTTACAGTAAGGGGTGTGGGGTATATCAGAGTGTTACAGTAAGGGGTGTGGGATATATCAGAGTGTTATAGTGAGGGGTATGGGATATATCAGAGTGTTACAGTAAGGGGTGTGGGGTATATCAGAGTGTTACAGTAAGGGGTGTGGGATATATCAGAGTGTTATAGTGAGGGGTGTGGGGTATTTCCGAGTGTTACAGTAAGGAGTGTGGGGTATATCAAAGTGTTTCAGTGAGGGGTGTGGGATAGATCAGAGAGTTACAGTGAGGGGTGTGGGGTATATCAGAGTGTCACAGTGAGGGGTGTGGGGTATATCAGAGTGTTACAGTGAGGGGTGTGGGATAGATCCGAGAGTTACAGTGAGGGGTGTGGGATATATCAGAGTGTTACAGTGAGGGGTCTGGGATATATCAGAGTGTTACAGTGAGGGGTATGGGATAGATCCGAGAGTTACAGTGAGGGGTATGGGATATATCAGAGTGTTACAGTGAGGGGTCTGGGATATATCAGAGTGTTACAGTGTGGGGTATGGGATATATCAGAGTGTTACAGTGAGGGGTGTGGAGTATATCAGAGTGTTACAGTGAGGAGTGTGGGGTATTTCAGAGTGTTACAGTGATGAGTGTGGGGTATATCAGAGTGTTACAGTGAGGGGTGTGGGGTATATCAGAGTGTTACAGTGAGGGGTGTGGGGTATATCAGAGTGTCACAGTGAGGGGTGTGGGGTATATCAGAGTGTTACAGTGAGGGGTGTGGCGTATATCAGAGTGTTAAAGTGAGGTGTGTGGGGTATATCAGAGTGTTACAGTGAGGGGTGTGGGATATATCAGAGTGTTACAGTGAGGGGTGTGGGATATATCAGAGTGTTACAGTGAGGAGTGTGGGATATATCAGAGAGTTACAGTGAGGGGTATGGGATATATCAGAGTGTTACAGTGAGGGGTCTGGGATATATCAGAGTGTTACAGTGAGGGGTCTGGGATATATCAGAGTGTTACAGTGAGGGGTCTGGGATATATCAGAGTGTTACAGTGAGGGGTCTGGGATATATCAGAGTGTTACAGTGAGGGGTATGGGATATATCAGAGTGTCACAGTGAGGGGTCTGGGATATATCAGAGTGTTACAGTGAGGGGTGTGGGGTATAACAGAGAGTTACAGTGAGGAGTGTAGGGTATTTCCGAGTTTTACAGTGATGAGTGTGGGGTATATCAGAGTGTTACAGTGAGGGGTGTGGGGTATTTCAGAGTGTTACAGTGAGGGGTGTGGGATATATCAGAGTGTTACAGTGAGGGGTGTGGGATATATCAGAGTGTTACAGTGAGGGGTGTGGGATATATCAGAGTGTTACAGTGAGGGGTCTGGGATATATCAGAGTGTTACAGTGAGGGGTGTGGGATATATCAGAGTGTTACAGTGAGGTTGAGTGGGGTATATCAGAGTGTTACAGTGAGGAGTGTGGGATATATCAGAGTGTTACAGTGAGGGGTGTGGGGTATTTCAGAGTGTTACAGTGAGGGGTGTGGGATATATCAGAGTGTTACAGTGAGGGGTGTGGGATATATCAGAGTGTTACAGTGAGGGGTGTGGGATATATCAGAGTGTTACAGTGAGGGGTGTGGGGTATTTCAGAGTGTTACAGTGAGGGGTGTGGGATATATCAGAGTGTTACAGTGAGGGGTGTGGGATATATCAGAGTGTTACAGTGAGGTTGAGTGGGGTATATCAGAGTGTTACAGTGAGGAGTGTGGGATATATCAGAGTGTTACAGTGAGGGGTGTGGGGTATTTCAGAGTGTTACAGTGAGGGGTGTGGGATATATCAGAGTGTTACAGTGAGGGGTGTGGGATATATCAGAGTGTTACAGTGAGGGGTGTGGGATGTATCAGAGTGTTACAGTGAGGGGTGTGGGGTATTTCAGAGTGTGACAGTGAGGGGTGTGGGATATATCAGAGTGTTACAGTGAGGGGTGTGGGATATATCAGAGTGTTACAGTGAGGAGTGTGGGATATATCAGAGTGTTACAGTGAGGGGTGTGGGGTATTTCAGAGTGTTACAGTGAGGGCTGTGGGATATATCAGAGTGTTACAGTGAGGGGTGTGGGATATATCAGAGTGTTACAGTGAGGGGTGTGGGATATATCAGAGTGTTACAGTGAGGGGTGTGGGATATATCAGAGTGTTACAGTGAGGGGTGTGGGGAATATCAGAGTGTTACAGTGAGGGGTGTGAGATATAACAGCGAGTTACAGTGAGGAGTGTAGGGTATTTCCGAGTGTTACAGTGATGAGTGTGGGGTATATCAGAGTGTTACAGTGAGGGGTGTGGAGTATATCAGAGTGTTACAGTGAGGGGTGTGAGATATAACAGAGAGTTACAGTGAGGGGTCTGGGATATATCAGAGTGTTACAGTGAGGGGTCTGGGATATATCAGAGTGTTACAGTGAGGGGTGTGGGATATATCAGAGTGTTACAGTGAGGGGTGTGGGATATATCAGAGTGTTACAGTGAGGGGTATGGGATATATCAGAGTGTTACAGTGAGGGGTCTGGGATATATCAGAGTGTTACAGTGAGGGGTGTGGGGTATATCAGAGTGTCACAGTGAGGGGTGTGAGACATAACAGAGTGTTACAGTGAGGGCTGTGGGATATATCAAAGTGTTATAGTGAGGGGTATGGGATATATCAGAGTGTTACAGTAAGGGGTGTGAGGTATATCAGAGTGTTACAGTGAGGGGTGTGGGGTATATCAGAGTGTCACAGTGAGGGGTGTGAGATATATCAGAATGTTACAGTGAGGGGTGTGGGGTATATCAGAGTGTTACAGTGAGGGGTGTGGGATATATCAGAGTGTTACAGTGAGGGGTATGGGATATATCAGAGTGTTACAGTGAGGGGTATGGGATATATCAGAGTGTTACAGTGAGGGGTCTGGGATATATCAGAATGTTACAGTGAGGGGTGTGGGGTATATCAGAGTGTTACAGTGAGGGGTGTGGGGTATATCAGAGTGTCACAGTGAGGGGTGTGAGATATAACAGAGTGTTACAGTGAGGGCTGTGGGATATATCAGAGTGTTATAGTGAGGGGTATGGGATATATCAGAGTGTTACAGTAAGGGGTGTGAGGTATATCAGAGTGTCACAGTGAGGGGTGTGAGATATAACAGAGTGTTACAGTGAGTGGTGTGGCATATATCAGAGTGTTACAGTGAGGGGTGTGGGGTATATCAGAGTGTCACAGTGAGGGGTGTGAGATATAACAGAGTGTTACAGTGAGGGCTGTGGGATATAACAGAGAGTTACAGTGAGGAGTGTAGGGTATTTCCGAGTGTTACAGTGAGGGGTGTGGGGTATATCAGAGTGTTGCAGTGAGGAGTGTGAGATATAACAGAGAGTTACAGTGAGGAGTGGAGGGTATTTCAGAGTGCTACAGTGAGGGCTGTGGGGTATATCAGAGTGTTATAGTGAGGGGTATGGGATATATCAGAGTGTTACAGTAAGGGGTGTGAGATATAACAGAGAGTTACAGTGAGGAGTGGAGGGTATTTCCGAGTGTTACAGTGAGGGGTGTGGGATATATCAGAGTGTCACAGTGAGGGGTCTGGGATATATCAGAGTGTTACAGTAAGGGGTGTGAGATATTACAGAGTGTTACAGTGAGGGGTGTGGGGTCTATCAGAGTGTTACAGTAAGGGGTGTGGGATATATCAGAGTGTTATAGTGAGGGGTATGGGATATATCAGAGTGTTACAGTGAGGGGTGTGGGATATATCAGAGTGTTACAGTAAGGGGTGTGGGATATATCAGAGTGTTACAGTAAGGGGTGTGGGATATATCAGAGTGTTATAGTGAGGGGTATGGGATATATCAGAGTGTTTCAGTGAGGGGTGTGGGATAGATCAGAGAGTTACAGTGAGGGGTTTGGGGTATTTCCGAGTGTTACAGTACGGAGTGTGGGGTATATCCAAGTGTTTCAGTGAGGGGTGTGGGATAGATCAGAGAGTTCCAGTGAGGGGTGTGGGGTATATCAGAGTGTCACAGTGAGGGGTATGGGATATACCAGAGTGTTACAGTGAGGGGTGTGGGATATATCAGAGTGTTACAGTACGGAGTGTGGGGTATATCCAAGTGTTTCAGTGAGGGGTGTGGGATATATCAGAGTGTCACAGTGAGGGGTATGGGATATACCAGAGTGTTACAGTGAGGGGTCTGGGATATATCAGAATGTTACAGTGAGGGGTGTGGGGTATATCAGAGTGTTACAGTGAGGGGTGTGGGGTATATCAGAGTGTCACAGTGAGGGGTGTGAGATATAACAGAGTGTTACAGTGAGTGGTGTGGCATATATCAGAGTGTTACAGTGAGGGGTGTGGGGTATATCAGAGTGTCACAGTGAGGGGTGTGAGATATAACAGAGTGTTACAGTGAGGGCTGTGGGATATAACAGAGAGTTACAGTGAGGAGTGTAGGTTATTTCCGAGTGTTACAGTGATGAGTGTGGGGTATATCAGAGTGTTGCAGTGAGGGGTGTGGGGTATATCAGAGTGTTACAGTGAGGAGTGTAGGGTATTTCAGAGTGCTACAGTGAGGGCTGTGGGGTATATCAGAGTGTTATAGTGAGGGGTATGGGATATATCAGAGTGTTACAGTAAGGGGTGTGAAATATAACAGAGAGTTACAGTGAGGAGTGTAGGGTATTTCCGAGTGTTACAGTAAGGAGTGTGGGGTATATCAAAGTGTTTCAGTGAGGGGTGTGGGATATATCAGTGTGTTACAGTGAGGGGTGTGGGATAGATCAGAGTATAACAATGAGGGCTGTGGGATATATCAGAGTGTTACAGTAAGGGGTGTGAGATATTACAGAGTGTTACAGTGAGGGGTGTGGGGTGTTTCAGAGTGTTACAGTGAGGGGTGTGGGATCTATCAGAGTGTTGCTGTGAGGGGTGTGGGATATATCAGAGTGTTACAGTAAGGGGTGTGAGATATAACATAGTGTTACAGTGAGGGCTGTGGGATATATCAGAGTGTTACAGTGAGGGGTGTGAGATATAACAGAGTGTCACAGTGAGGAGTGTAGGGTATTTCAGAGTGTTACAGTGAGGGGTGTGGGATATATCAGAGAGTTACAGTGAGGGCTGTGGGATTTATCAGCGTGTTACAGTGAGGGGTGTGGGATATATCAGAGTGTTACAGTAAGGGGTGTGGGGTATATCAGAGTGTCACAGTGAGGGGTGTGAGATATAACAGAGAGTTACAGTGAGGAGTGTAGGGTATTTCCGAGTGTTACAGTGCTTCCTCTGCACCGGGAGTGTTCGCCAACAGGCTCATATCCTGCAGCAGGGCTGGAGTGATCTGAATGGAGAGGTAGGGGTTGCATTTGGGGTGATTTCCATTCCCTGAGTGGTGTCGGAGGGCAGTGATTGGCCTGTAATTAAGTAAGACCCTCATCCATGCCTTTGCGACCTTACCCCTGACTATTCCGTTGCTCCCCTGACTGATCGCTCCCCTCATCTCAGTCATTGATATAAATTGTAAAAAGTTGAGGCCCTAGCTCAGACCCCTGCAGGACTCCACGTGTCACGTCCTGCCAATCAGAAAAGGACCCATTTACACATACTCTATTTTCTGCCAGCCAGCCAATCATCTATCCATGCTAATATGTTACCCCCCCGACACTATGAGCTCCTACTTTGCGCAATAACCTTTTATGTGGCACCTTGTCAAATGCCGACTGGAAATCCAAGTACAGTACGTCAACAGGCTCCCCTTTATCCACACCACATGTTACTCCATCAAAGAACTCCAATAAATTGGTTAAACATGATTACCCTTTCACAAAACCATGCTGGCTATTCCCGATTACCTTGAGTTTTTCTAAGTGCCCAGCTATAGCTTCCTGAATGGTCGACTTCCCCATGACAGACATCAAGCTAACTGACTTATAGCTACCCATTTCCTGCCTCCCCCCCCCCCTTCTTCAATAGAGGGGTTACATTTGAACCTTTCCAGAATCTAGTGATTTTTGGAACATTAACACCAATGCATCTACTACTTGGGCGGCACAGTGGCGCAGTGGTTAGCACCGCAGCCTCACAGCTCCAGCAACCCGGGTTCAGTTCTGGGTACTACCTGTGCGGAGTTTGCAAGTTCTCCCTGTGACTGTGTGGGTTTCCGCCGGGTGCTCCGGTTTCCTCCCACAGCCAAAGACTTACAGGTTAATAGGTAAATTGGCCATTGTAAGTTGCCCCTAGTGTAGGTAGATAGGAGAATGGGTGGGGATGTGGTAGGGAATATGGGATTAATGTAGGATTAGTATAAATGGGTGGTTGTTGGCTGACACAGACTCGGTGGGCCGAAGGGCCTGTTTCAGTGCTGTATCTATCTATGACTCTACTACCTCATTAGCCACCTCTCTTCCTTGTTTTCAAATCTCTCCAGGGCCTCCCCCCCCTCCCTATCTCTGTAACCTCCTCCAGCCCCACACAACCCTCCGAGATCTCTGCGCTCCTCCAATTCCACCCTCTTGTCCACCCCCCGATTCCCATCGCTCCACCATTGGCGGCCATGCCATCAGCTGCCTGGGGGCCCAAAGCTCTGGAACTCCCTCCCTAAACATCTCCGCCTCTCTCTCTCCTCCTTTAAGACGCTGCTTAAAAACCGACCCCTTTAACCGAGCTTTTGGTCGCCTGTCCCTAATATCTCCTCATGTGGCTCGGAGTCAAATTTTGTTTGATAACGTTCCTGTGAAGCACCCTGGGGACGTTTTTACTGTGTTAACGGCACCAGATAAATTCAACTTGTAGTTATTGTTTAATGAAGGATATTATACAGCTGGAGCTGGCTTGGTAGGAGAATGCAGCCAAGATGCATTTTGAAGCCGGGGTATAAAGCTGTCAGTTGCGGTCTCATTCCCGTGCTAAATTCATAAATTTATGACTGGGGCCTGCAAGGAAATCACAGTAAATTACAGACAAAAAAAAAAGTTAAGACCTTTATCGCATCGAAGCACCGGGCAATTTAAACAGCATAAACATAAAACTGCAGTATCAATTTCAGCATCTGATCGATGTGTTGGGATGGAGGATGTGTGTATGTGTGTGTGATTGAGTATGTGTACATGTGTGTTTGCATGTGAAGGTGTGTGTATATGTGTGTGTGAGTCTGTGTTTTTTTATCATTCATTCGTGGGATGTGGGCATCGCTGGCCAGGCCAGCATTTATTGCCCATCCCTAATTGCCCTTGAGAAGGTGGTGATGAGCTGCCTTCTTGAACCGCTGCAGTCCGTGTGGGGTAGGTACGCCCACAGTGCTGTTAGGAAGGGAGTTCCAGGATTTTGACCCAGCGACAGTGAAGGAACGGCCGATATAGTTCCAAGTCAGGAAGGTGTGTGGCTTGGAGGGGAACCTGCAGGTGGTGGTGTTCCCATGCGTCTGCTGCCCTTGTCCTTCTAGTTGGTAGAGGTCGCGGGTTTGGAAGGTGCTGTCGGAGGAGCCTTGGTGCGTTGCTGCAGTGCATCTTGTAGATGGTACACACTGCTGCCACTGTGCGTCGGTGGTGGAGGGAGTGAACGTTTGTGGATGGGGTGCCAATCAAGCGGGCTGCTTTGTCCCAGATGGTGTCGAACTTCTTGAGTGCAGTTGGAGCTGCACCCATCCAGGCAAGTGGAGAGTATTCGATTTGGACCAAGGCTTTAATGAGGTCAGGAGCTGAGTGGCCCTGGCGGAACCCAAACTGAGCGTCACTGAGCAGGTTATTGCTAAGCAAGTGCTGCTTGATGGCACTGTTGATGACACCTTCCATCACTTTACTGATGATTGAGAGTAGGCTGATGGGGCGGTAATTGGCCGGGTTGGACTTGTCCTGCTTTTTGTGTACAGGACATACCTGGACAATTTTCCACATTGCAGGGTAGATGCCAGTGTTGTAGCTGTACTGGAACAGCTTGGCTAGGGGCGCGGCAAGTTCTGGAGCACAGGTCTTCAGTACTATTGCCGGAATATTGTCAGGGCCCATAGCCTTTGCAGTATCCAGTGCCTTCAGTCATTTCTTGATATCACGCGGAGTGAATCAGATTGGTTGAAGTCTGGCATCTGTGATGCTGGGGACTTCAGGAGGAGGCCGAGATGGATCATCAACTCGGCACTTCTGGCAGAAGATTGTTGCAAATGCTTCAGCCTTTTCTTTCGCACTGATGTGCTGGGCTCCCCCATCATTGAGGAAGGGGATATTTGTGGAGATACCTCCTCCAGTTAGTTGTTTAATTGTCCACCACCATTCACTGCTGGATGTGGCAGGACTGCAAAGTTTAGATCTGAACCGTTGGTTATGGGATCGCTTAGCTCTGTCTATCGCATGCTGCTTACACAGTTTGGCACGCAGATAGTCCTGTGTTGTAGCTTCACCAGGTTGACACCTCATTTTGAGGTATGCCTGGTGCTGCTCCTGGCATGCCCTCCTGCACTCTTCATTGAACCAGTGTTGGTCTCCTGGCTTGATGGTAATGGTAGAGTGGGGGATATGCCGGGCCATGAGGTTACAGATTGTGGTTGAGTACAATTCTGCTGCTGCTGATGGCCCACAGCACCTCATGGATGCCCAGTTTTGCATTGCTAGATCTGTTTGAAATCTATCCCATTTAGCACGGTGATAGTGTCACACAACACGATAGAGGGTATCCTCAATGTGAAGGCGGGACTTCGTCTCCACAAGGACTGTGCGGTGGTCACTCCTACCAATACTGTCATGGACAGATGCATCTGTGACAGGCAGATTGGTGAGGATGAGGTCAAGTACGTTTTTCCCTCTTGTTGGTTCCCCCACCACCTGCCGCAGACCCAGTCTAGCAGCTATGTCCTTTAGGACTCGGCCAGCTCGGTCAGTAGTGGTGCTACTGAGCCACTCTTGGTGATGGACATTGAAGTCCCCCACCCAGAGTACATTTTGTGTCCTTGCCACCCTCAGTGCTTCTTCCAAGTGGTGTTCAACATGGAGGATTACTGACTCATCAGCAGAGGGAGGGCGGTAGGTGGTAATCAGTAGGAGGTTACCTTGCCCATGTTTGACCTGATGCCATGAGACTTCATGGGGTCCGGAGTCGACGTTGAGGACTCCCAGGGCAACTCCCTCCCTACTGTATACCACTGTGCTGCCACCTCTGCTGGGTTTGTCCTGCCGGTGGGACAGGACATACCCGGGATGGTGATGGTGGTGTCTGGGTCATTGTCTGTAAGGTATGATTCCGTGAGTATGACGATGTCAGGCTGTTGCTTGACTAGTCTGTGGGACAGCTCTCCCAACTGTGGCACAAGCCCTGCAGATGTTAGTAAGGAGGACTTTGCAGGGTCGACAGGGCTGGATTTGCTGTTATCGTTTCCAGTGCCTAGGTCGATGCTGGGTGGTCTGTCCGGTTACATTCCTTTTTATTGACTTTGTAGCGGTTTGATACAACTGAGAGTCTTGCTAGGCCATTTCAGAGGGCATGTAAGAGTTAATCACATTGCTGTGGGTCTGGAGTCACATGTAGGCCAGACCAGGTAAGAACAGCAGATTTCCTTCCCTAAAGGACATTAGTGAACCAGATGGGTTTTTATAACAATCGACAATGGTTTCATGGCCATCATTAGACTAGCTTTTTAATTCCAGATTTATGAATTGAATTTAAATTTCACCGTCTGCCGTGGGGGTATTTGAACCCATGTCCCCAGAGCATTAGCCTGGGCTTTAGATTACTAGTCCAGTGACATTACCACTACGCCACCACCTCCCCAAAAATATATGTGTGTGTTGTGTGTGAGTGTGTGTACATGTGTCTGTGTGTGTGTGCAGATGTGTGTGTCTGTGTGTATGTGTGTGTGTGTGTGATTACTGTCAAGGCTGTTTCTGTCTGGCTTGCAAGCCTTAAATTTCCCAGGATAGGCACTTGTGTGTGTGTGTATTTGCACTTGCCGAATTATTACCCAATCAAGCCCCGTATAAAACTCGTGGGGTGCTCATAAATCCCAGCAGTCAGCTGCACAGTTCATGTTCACCTGCTGCCTGTGAAGAATTGCATTTACAAAGCGCCTGCCACAACCTCAGGCTGTCCCAAAAAGCTTTATACTGAAGTCCCTTCGAAGTGCAGTCCCTGTTGTGAACTGGGAGATGAGGCAGCCACTTTGCGCCCAGCAAGATCCCACAAACAGCAATGTGACTCCGTTCTTCTGTTTTTTTTCAGTGATGTTGGGTTGAGGGATAGATATTGTCCCCGGGACACGGGGTAGAACTCCCTCCCCCACCCCTGCACACCCCCTCCCCACCGCGCCCGCCC
The DNA here is from genome assembly GCF_036365525.1 of Heterodontus francisci. NCBI lineage: Eukaryota > Metazoa > Chordata > Chondrichthyes > Heterodontiformes > Heterodontidae > Heterodontus > Heterodontus francisci. Next base: position 17,183,174 of record NC_090414.1, on the reverse strand, counting down.
CCCACCATCTCTTCTTTCAATAGTGGCCGTGGGATCTTTTACACCCACCTGAGACGGCAGACGGGGGCCTCGGTTTAATGTCTCATCCGAAGGACGGCACCTCTGACAGTGCAGCACTCCCTCCACACTGCCCATCCGGGAGTCTAGGCCGCGGGGTCGACTGGGAACATGGAGGAGGGAAGTGGGGGAACAATCCCCACTGCCTCTTACAGAGAACCAGCAGGACGAATTGCCATAAACTTCGCCGCATTGCCAGCGCTGGGCGGCCATTTTGCCTGCCGTTGCTATGGGAGAGGGGATTTGTGCGGGAGGGGGAGGGGCAGCTAGCATTCATCAGCCTTGAGAGTCAGTAGAAGCACGAGGGGCTGAATGGACTCCATTTGTGCTGTACCATTGGGTGAATTTTGAAAACTGTCGGTGATTCGCAATTAAACATGACCCCTCTCCCCCAAAGCATTGTATTGTCTGGCCCCTGAGTGGGAGGGTGGCAGGGAAGATCTGGGGCACTGGATACCGGGGGGCATCGCACTGTAACGCAGGCAAACACAGCTGGCGATTCTGGTGGCCTCGGTTGCACCAACGGGCCTATGTGAGGGGGTACCACTTGGTGTAGGGTATGACAGAGAGTGTTACAGTGAGGGGTGTGGGATATATCAGAGTGTTACAGTGAGGGGTGTGAGATATAAGAGAGTTACAGTGAGGGGTGTGAGATATAACAGAGTGTTACAGTGAGGAGTGTAGGGTATTTCCGAGTGTTACAGTGATGAGTGTGGGGTATAACAGAGTGTTACAGTGAGGGGTGTGGGGGATATCAGAGTGTTACAGTGAGGAGTGTAGGGTATTTCAGAGTGTTACAGTGAGGGGTGTGGGATATATCAGAGTGTTACAGTGAGGAGTGTAGGGTATTTCCGAGTGTTACAGTGAGGGGTGTGGGATACATCAATGTGTTACAGTGAGGAGTGTGGGATATATCAGAGTGTTACAGTGAGGGGTGTGGGATAGATCAGAGAGTTACAGTGAGGGGTGTGGGATATATCAGAGTGTCACAGTGAGGGGTATGGGATATATCAGAGTGTTACAGTGAGGGGTGTGGGGTGTTTCAGAGTGTTACAGTGAGGGGTGTGGGATATATCAGAGTGTCACAGTGAGGGGTATGGGATATATCAGAGTGTTACAGTGAGGGGTGTGGGATATATCAGAGTGTTACAGTGAGGGGTGTGGGATCTATCAGAGTGTTACTGTGAGGGGTGTGGGATATATCAGAGTGTTACAGTAAGGGGTGTGAGATATAACAGAGTGTTACAGTGAGGGCTGTGGGATATATCAGAGTGTTACAGTGAGGGGTGTGGGAGATATCAGAGTGTTACATTGAGGGGTGTGGGATATATCAGAGTATTACAGTGAGGGGTGTGGGATATATCTGAGTGTTACAGTGAGGGGTGTGGGGTGTTTCAGAGTGTTACAGTGAGGGGTGTGGGATCTATCAGAGTGTTACTGTGAGGGGTGTGGGATATATCAGAGTGTTACAGTAAGGGGTGTGAGATATAACAGAGTGTTACAGTGAGGGCTGTGGGATATATCAGAGTGTTACAGTGAGGGGTGTGGGATATATCAGAGTGTTACATTGAGGGGTGTGGGATATATCAGAGTATTACAGTGAGGGGTGTGGGATATATCAGAGTATCACAGTGAGGAGTGTAGGGTATTTCAGAGTGTTACAGTGAGGGCTGTGGGATATATCAGAGTGTTACAGTGAGGGGTGTGGGATATATCAGAATATTACAGTGAGGGGTGTGGGATATATCTGAGTGTTACAGCGAGGCATGTGGGATATATCAGAGTGTTAAAGTGAGGGGTGTGGGATGGATTAGAGTGTTACTGTGAAGGGTGTGAGATATATTAGAGTATTACATTGAGGGGTGTGGGATAGATTAGAGTGTTACAGTGAGCGATGTGGGGGAGATCAGAGTGTTACAGTGAGGGGTGTGGGGTATAACACAGTGTTATAGTGAGGGGTGTGGGAGATATCAGAGAGTTACAGTGAGGGGTGTGAGATATATCAGAGTGTTACAGTGAGGAGTGTAGGGTATTTCAGAGTGTTACAGTGAGGGGTGTGGGATATAACAGAGAGTTACAGTGAGGAGTGTAGGGTATTTCCGAGTGTTCCAGTGAGGGCTGTGGGATATATCAGAGTGTTACAGTGAGGGGCGTGGGGAATATCAGAGTGTTACAGTGAGGGGTGTGGGGTATATCAGAGTGTTACAGTGAGGAGTGTAGGGTATTTCAGAGTGTTACAGTGAGGGCTGTGGGATATATCAGAGTGTTACAGTGTGGGTGTGGGGTATATCAGAGTGTTATAGTGAGGGGTATGGGATATATCAGAGTGTTACAGTAAGGGGTGTGAGATATAACAGAGAGTTACAGTGAGGAGTGTAGGGTATTTCCGAGTGTTACAGTAAGGAGTGTGGGGTATATCAAAGTGTTTCAGTGAGGGGTGTGGGATACATCAATGTGTTACAGTGCGGAGTGTGGGATATATCAGAGTGTTACAGTGAGGGGTGTGGGGTATATCAGTGTGTTACAGTGAGGGGTGTGGGATAGATCAGTGTGTTACAGTGTGGGGTGTGGGATAGATCAGAGAGTTACAGTGAGGGGTGTGGGATATATGAGAGTGTTGCAGTGAAGAGTGTGGGATATATCAGAGTGTTACAGTGAGGGGTGTGGGATATATCAGAGTGTTACAGTGAGGGGTGTGGGATATATTAGAGTGTTACTGTGAGGGGTGTGGGATATAACAGAGTGTTAAAGTGAGGGGTGTGGGGTGTTTCAAGTGTTACAGTGAGGGGTGTGGGATATATCAGAGTGTTACAGTGAGGGGTGTGGGATATATCAGAGTGTTACTGTGAAGGGTGTGGGATATATCAGAGTGTTACAGTGAAGGGTGTGGGATATATCAGAGTGTTACTGTGAAGGGTGTGGGATAGATTAGAGTGTTACAGTGAGGGGTGTGGGATATATCAGAGTGTTACTGTGAAGGGTGTGGGATATATCATAGTGTCACAGTGAGAGGGTGTGGGATATATCAGAGTGTTACAGTGAGGGGTGTGGGATAGATTAGAGTGTTTCTGTGAAGGGTGTGGGATATATCAGAGTATTACATTGAGGGGTGTGGGATAGATTAGAGTGTTACAGTGAGGGGTGTGGGATCTATCAGAGTATTACATTGAGGGGTGTGGGATAGATTAGAGTGTTACTGTGAAGGGTGTGGGATATATCAGAGTATTACATTGAGGGGTGTGGGATAGATTAGAGTGTTACAGTGAGGGGTGTGGGATCTATCAGAGTATTACAGTGAGGGGTGTGAGGTATATCAGAGTGTTACATTGAGGGGTGTGGGATAGATTAGAGTGTTACTGTGAGGGGTGTGGGATCTATCAGAGTATTACAGTGAGGGGTGTGGGATATATCAGAGTGTTACATTGAGGGGTGTGGGATAGATTAGAGTGTTACTGTGAAGGGTGTGGGATATATCAGAGTATTACATTGAGGGGTGTGGGATAGATTAGAGTGTTACAGTGAGGGGTGTGGGATCTATCAGAGTATTACAGTGAGGGGTGTGGGATATATCAGAGTGTTAAATTGAGGGGTGTGGGATAGATTAGAGTGTTACTGTGAAGGGTGTGGGATATATCAGAGTATTACATTGAGGGGTGTGGGATAGATTAGAGTGTTACAGTGAGGGGTGTGGGATCTATCAGAGTATTACAGTGAGGGGTGTGGGATATATCAGAGTGTTACATTGAGGGGTGTGGGATAGATTAGAGTGTTACTGTGAAGGGTGTGGGAGATATCAGAGTATTACATTGAGGGGTGTGGGATAGATTAGAGTGTTACTGTGAAGGGTGTGGGATATAGCAGAGTATTACATTGAGGGGTGTGGGATAGATTAGAGTGTTACAGTGAGGGGTGTGGGATCTATCAGAGTATTACAGTGAGGGGTGTGGGATATATCAGAGTGTTACATTGAGGGGTGTGGGATAGATTAGAGTGTTACTGTGAAGGGTGTGGGAGATATCAGAGTATTACATTGAGGGGTGTGGGATAGATTAGAGTGTTACAGTGAGGGGTGTGGGATATATCAGAGTGTTACATTGAGGGGTGTGGGATATAACAGAGTGTTACAGTGACCGATGTGGGGTACAACAGAGTGTTCAAGTGAGGGGTGTGGGGTATATCAGAGTGTTATAGTGAGGGGTGTGGGATATATCAGAGTGTGACAGTGAGGGGTGTGGGGTATATCAGAGTGTTACAGTGAGGGGTCTGGGATATATCAGAGCGCTACAGTGAGGGCTGTGGGGTATGTCAGTGTGTTACATTGAGGGGTGTGGGATATAACAGAGTGTTACAGTGACCGATGTGGGGTACAACAGAGTGTTCAAGTGAGGGGTGTGGGGTATATCAGAGTGTTATAGTGAGGGGTGTGGGATATATCAGAGTGTTACAGTGAAGGGTGTGGGATATATCAGAGTGTGACAGTGAGGGTTGTGGGGTATATCAGAGTGTGACAGTAAGGGGTCTGAGATATAACAGAGAGTTACGTTGAGTGGTGTGGGGTATATCAGAGTGTTAAAGTGAGGGGTGTGGGAGATATCACAGTGTAACAGTGAGGGGTGTGGGAACTTTCAGAGTATTACAGTGAGGGGTGTGGGATATATCTGAGTGTTACAGTGAGGGGTGTGGGATATATCAGAGTGTTACAGTGTGGGGTGTGGGATCTATCAGAGTATTACAGTGAGGGGTGTGGGATATATCAGAGTGTGACAGTGAGGGGTGTGGGGTATATCAGAGTGTTACTGTGAAGGGTGTGGGATCTATCAGCGTGTTATAGTGAGGAGTGTGGGATATATCAGAGTGTAACAGTGAGTGGTGTGGGATATATCTGAGTGTTACAGTGAGGGGTGTGGAATATATCAGAGTATTACATTGAGGGGTGTGGGATAGATTAGAGTGTTACTGTGAAGGGTGTGGGATATATCAGAGTGTTACATTGAGGGGTGTGGGATAGATTAGAGTCTTACAGTGAGGGGTGTGGGATATATCTGAGTGTTACAGTGAGGGGTGTGGGATATATCAGAGTGTTACAGTGAGGGGTGTGGGATATATCAGAGTGTTACTGTGAAGGGTGTGGGATATATCAGAGTGTTACAGTGAAGGGTGTGGGATATATCAGAGTGTTACTGTGAAGGGTGTGGGATATATCAGAGTATTACATTGAGGGGTGTGGGATAGATTAGAGTGTTACAGTGAGGGGTGTGGGATATATCAGAGTGTTACTGTGAAGGGTGTGGGATATATCAGAGTGTCACAGTGAGAGGGTGTGGGATGTATCAGAGTGTTACAGTGAGGGGTGTGGGATAGATTAGAGTGTTACTGTGAAAGGTGTGGGATATATCAGAGTATTACATTGAGGGGTGTGGGATAGATTAGAGTGTTACAGTGAGGGGTGTGGGATCTATCAGAGTATTACATTGAGGGGTGTGGGATAGATTAGAGTGTGACTGTGAAGGGTGTGGGATATATCAGAGTATTACATTGAGGGGTGTGGGATAGATTAGAGTGTTACTGTGAAGGGTGTGGGATATATCAGAGTATTACATTGAGGGGTGTGGGATAGATTAGAGTGTTACTGTGAAGGGTGTGGGAGATATCAGAGTATTACATTGAGGGGTGTGGGATAGATTAGAGTGTTACTGTGAAGGGTGTGGGATATAGCAGAGTATTACATTGAGGGGTGTGGGATAGATTAGAGTGTTACAGTGAGGGGTGTGGGATCTATCAGAGTATTACAGTGAGGGGTGTGGGATATATCAGAGTGTTACATTGAGGGGTGTGGGATAGATTAGAGTGTTACTGTGAAGGGTGTGGGAGATATCAGAGTGTTACATTGAGGGGTGTGGGATAGATTAGAGTGTTACAGTGAGGGGTGTGGGATATATCAGAGTGTTACATTGAGGGGTGTGGGATATAACAGAGTGTTACAGTGACCGATGTGGGGTACAACAGAGTGTTCAAGTGAGGGGTGTGGGGTATATCAGAGTGTTATGGTGAGGGGTGTGGGATATATCAGAGTGTGACAGTGAGGGGTGTGGGGTATATCAGAGTGTTACAGTGAGGGGTCTGGGATATATCAGAGTGCTACAGTGAGGGCTGTGGGGTATGTCAGTGTGTTACATTGAGGGGTGTGGGATATAACAGAGTGTTACAGTGACCGATGTGGGGTACAACAGAGTGTTCAAGTGAGGGGTGTGGGGTATATCAGAGTGTTATAGTGAGGGGTGTGGGATATATCAGAGTGTGACAGTGAGGGGTGTGGGGTATATCAGAGTGTTACAGTGAGGGGTCTGGGATATATCAGAGTGTTACAGTGAGTTGTGTGGGATAGATCAGAGTGTTACAGTGAGGGGGTGTGGGATATATCAGAGTGTTACAGGGAGGGGTGAGGGATATAACAGAGTGTTACAGTGAGGGGTGTGGGATATATCAGAGTGTTACAGTGAGGGGTGTGGGATATATCAGAGTGTTACAGTGAGGGGTGTGAGATATAACAGAGTGTTACAGTGAGGAGTGTCGGGTATTTCAGAGTGTTACAGTGAGGGGTGTGGGATATATCAGAGTGTTAAAGTGAGGGCTGTGGGATATATCGGAGTGTTACAGTGAGTGGTCTGGGACACATCAGAGTGTGACGGTGAGTGGTGTTGGGTATATCTGAGTGTTGCAGTGAGGGGGTGTGGGATATATCAGAGTGTTACCGTAAGGGGTGTGGGGTATATCAGAGTGTTAAAGTAAAGGGTGTCGGGGATAACAGAGTGTTATAGTGAGGGGTGAGGGATATAACAGAGTGTTGCAGTGAAAGGTGTGGGATATATCAGAGTGTTACAGTGAGGGGTGTGGGATATATCAGAGTGTTACAGTGAGGGGTGTGAGATATAACAGAGTGTTACAGTGAGCAGTGTAGGGTATTTCAGAGTGTTACAGTGAGGGGTGTGGGATATATCAGAGTGTTACAGTGAGGGGTGTGGGATATAACAGAGTGTTAAAGTGAGGGGTGTGGGATATATCAGAGTGTTACAGTGAGGGGTGTGGGATATAACAGAGTGTTACAGTGAGGGGTGTGGGGTATATCAGAGTGTTACAGTGAGGGGTGTGGGATATATCAGAGTGTTACAGTGAGGGGTGTGGGGTATATCAGAGTGTTACAGTTAGGTGTGTGGATTATATCAGAGTGTTACAGTGAGGGGTGTGGGATATATCAGGGTGTTCCAGTAAGGGGTGTGAGATAGAACAGAGTGTCACAGTCAGGGCTGTGGGATATAACAGAGTGTCACAGTGAGGAGTGTAGGGTATTTCAGAGTGTTACAGTGAGGGGTGTGGGATATATCAGAGTGTTACAGTGAGGGGTGTGAGATATAACAGAGTGTTCCAGTGAGGAGTGTCGGGTATTTCAGAGTGTTACAGTGAGGGGTGTGGGATATATCAGAGTGTTACAGTGAGGGGTGTGAGATATAACAGAGTGTTACAGTGAGGAGTGTCGGGTATTTCAGAGTGTTACAGTGAGGGGTGTGGGATATATCAGAGTGTTAAAGTGAGGGCTGTGGGATATATCGGAGTGTTACAGTGAGTGGTCTGGGATACATCAGAGTGTGACGGTGAGTGGTGTTGGGTATATCTGAGTGTTGCAGTGAGGGGGTGTGGGATATATCAGAGTGTTACCGTAAGGGGTGTGGGGTATATCAGAGTGTTAAAGTAAGGGGTGTCGGGGATAACAGAGTGCTATAGTGAGGGGTGAGGGATATAACAGAGTGTTGCAGTGAAAGGTGTGGGATATATCAGAGTGTTACAGTGAGGGGTGTGGGATATATCAGAGTGTTACAGTGAGGGGTGTGAGATATAACAGAGTGTTACAGTGAGCAGTGTAGGGTATTTCAGAGTGTTACAGTGAGGGGTGTGGGATATATCAGAGTGTTACAGTGAGGGGTGTGGGATATAACAGAGTGTTAAAGTGAGGGGTGTGGGATATATCAGAGTGTTACAGTGAGGGGTGTGGGATATAACAGAGTGTTACAGTGAGGGGTGTGGGGTATATCAGAGTGTTACAGTGAGGGGTGTGGGATATATCAGAGTGTTACAGTGAGGGGTGTGGGGTATATCAGAGTGTTACAGTTAGGTGTGTGGATTATATCAGAGTGTTACAGTGAGGGGTGTGGGATATATCAGGGTGTTCCAGTAAGGGGTGTGAGATAGAACAGAGTGTCACAGTCAGGGCTGTGGGATATAACAGAGTGTCACAGTGAGGAGTGTAGGGTATTTCAGAGTGTTACAGTGAGGGGTGTGGGATATATCAGAGTGTTACAGTGAGGGGTGTGAGATATAACAGAGTGTTCCAGTGAGGAGTGTCGGGTATTTCAGAGTGTTACAGTGAGGGGTGTGGGATATATCAGAGTGTTACAGTGAGGGCTGTGGGATATATCGGAGTGTTACAGTGAGTGGTCTGGGATACATCAGAGTGTGACGGTGAGTGGTGTTGGGTATATCTGAGTGTTACAGTGAGGGGTGTGGGATATATCAGAGTGTTACCGTAAGGGGTGTGGGGTATATCAGAGTGTTAAAGTAAGGGGTGTCGGGGATAACAGAGTGTTATAGTGAGGGGTGAGGGATATAACAGAGTGTTACAGTGAAAGGTGTGGGATATATCAGAGTGTTACAGTGAGGGGTGTGGGATATATCAGAGTGTTACAGTGAGGGGTGTGGGATATATCAGAGTGTTACAGTGAGGGGTGTGAGATATAACAGAGTGTTACAGTGAGGAGTGTAGGGTATTTCAGAGTGTTACAGTGAGGGGTGTGGGATATATCAGAGTGTTACAGTGAGGGGTGTGGCATATAACAGAGTGTTAAAGTGAGGGGTGTGGGATATATCAGAGTGTTACAGTGAGGGGTGTGGGATATATCAGAGTGTTACAGTGAGGGGTGTGGGATATATCAGAGAGTTACAGTGAGGGGTGTGGGGTATAACACAGTGTTATAGTGAGGGGTGTGGGAGATATCAGAGAGTTACAGTGAGGGGTGTGAGATATATCAGAGTGTTACAGTGAGGAGTGTAGGGCATTTCAGAGTGTTACAGTGAGGGGTGTGGGATATAACAGAGAGTTACAGTGAGGAGTGTAGGGTATTTCCGAGTGTTACAGTGAGGGCTGTGGGATATATCAGAGTGTTACAGTGAGGGGCGTGGGGAATATCAGAGTGTTACAGTGAGGGGTGTGGGGTATATCAGAGTGTTACAGTGAGGAGTGTAGGGTATTTCAGAGTGTTACAGTGAGGGCTGTGGGATATATCAGAGTGTTACAGTGAGGGGTGTGGGGTATATCAGAGTGTTATAGTGAGGGGTATGGGATATATCAGAGTGTTACAGTAAAGGGTGTGAGATATAACAGAGAGTTACAGTGAGGAGTGTAGGGTATTTCCGAGTGTTACAGTAAGGAGTGTGGGGTATATCAAAGTGTTTCAGTGAGGGGTGTGGGATACATCAATGTGTTACAGTGCGGAGTGTGGGATATATCAGTGTGTTACAGTGAGGGGTGTGGGATAGATCAGTGTGTTACAGTGAGGGGTGTGGGATAGATCAGAGAGTTACAGTGAGGGGTGTGGGATATATGAGAGTGTTGCAGTGAAGAGTGTGGGATATATCAGAGTGTTACAGTGAGGGGTGTGGGATATATCAGAGTGTTACAGTGAGGGGTGTGGGATATATCAGAGTGTTACTGTGAGGGGTGTGGGATATAACAGAGTGTTAAAGTGAGGGGTGTGGGGTGTTTCAGAGTGTTACAGTGAGGGGTGTGGGATATATCAGAGTGTTACAGTGAGGGCTGTGGGATATATCAGAGTGTTACAGTAAGGGGTGTGGGATATATCAGAGTGTTACAGTGAGGGGTGTGGGGTATATCAGAGTGTTACAGTGAGGGGTGTGGGGTATATCAGAGTGTTACAGTGAGGGGTGTGAGATATAACAGGGTGTTACAGTGAGGAGTGCAGGGTATTTCAGAGTGTTACAGTGAGGGGTGTGGGATAGATTAGAGTGTTACTGTGAAGGGTGTGGGATATATCAGAGTGTTACAGTGAAGGGTGTGGGATATATCAGAGTGTGACAGTGAGGGTTGTGGGGTATATCAGAGTGTGACAGTAAGGGGTCTGAGATATAACAGAGAGTTACGTTGAGTGGTGTGGGGTATATCAGAGTGTTAAAGTGAGGGGTGTGGGATATATCACAGTGTAACAGTGAGGGGTGTGGGAACTTTCAGAGTATTACAGTGAGGGGTGTGGGATATATCAGAGTGTTACTGTGAAGGGTGTGGGATATATCAGAGTGTTACAGTGAGGGGTGTGGGATATATCAGAGTGTTACAGTGAGGGGTGTGGGATCTATCAGAGTATTACAGTGAGGGGTGTGGGATATATCAGAGTGTTACTGTGAAGGGTGTGGGGTATATCAGAGTGTTATAGTGAGGAGTGTGGGATATATCAGAGTGTTACAGTGAGGGGTGTGGGGTATATCAGAGTGTTACAGTGAGGGGTGTGGGGTATATCAGAGTGTAACAGTGAGTGGTGTGGGATATATCTGAGTGTTTCAGTGAGGGGTGTGGGATATATCAGAGTGTTAATGTGAGGGGTGTGGGATATATCAGAGTGTTACAGTAAGGGGTGTGGGATATATCAGAGTGTTACAGTGAGGGGTGTGGGGTATATCAGAGTGTTACAGTGAGGGGTGTGAGATATAACAGGGTGTTACAGTGAGGAGTGCAGGGTATTTCAGAGTGTTACAGTGAGGGGTGTGGGATAGATTAGTGTGTTACTGTGAAGGGTGTGGGATATATCAGAGTGTTACAGTGAAGGGTGTGGGATATATCAGAGTGTGACAGTGAGGGTTGTGGGGTCTTTCAGAGTGTGACAGTAAGGGGTCTGAGATATAACAGAGAGTTACGTTGAGTGGTGTGGGGTATATCAGAGTGTTAAAGTGAGGGGTGTGGGATATATCACAGTGTAACAGTGAGGGGTGTGGGAACTTTCAGAGTATTACAGTGAGGGGTGTGGGATATATCAGAGTGTTACTGTGAAGGGTGTGGGATATATCAGAGTGTTACAGTGAGGGGTGTGGGATATATCAGAGTGTTACAGTGAGGGGTGTGGGATCTATCAGAGTATTACAGTGAGGGGTGTGGGATATATCAGAGTGTTACTGTGAAGGGTGTGGGATCTATCAGAGTGTTAATGTGAGGGGTGTGGGGTATATCAGAGTGTAACAGTGAGTGGTGTGGGATATATCTGAGTGTTACAGTGAGGGGTGTGGGATATATCAGAGTGTTAATGTGAGGGGTGTGGGGTATATCAGAGTATTACATTGAGGGGTGTGGGATAGATTAGAGTGTTACTGTGAAGGGTGTGGGATATATCAGAGTATTACATTGAGGGGTGTGGGATAGATTAGAGTCTTACAGTGAGGGGTGTGGGATCTATCAGAGTGTTACAGTGAGGGGTGTGGGATATATCTGAGTGTTACAGTGAGGGGTGTGGGACATATCTGAGTGTTACAGTGAGGGGTGTGGGATATTTCAGAGTGTTAAAGTGAGGGGTGTGGGATAGATTAGAGTGTTACAGTGAGGGGTGTGGGATCTATCAGAGTGTTACAGTGAGGGGTGTGGGATATATCTGAGTGTTACAGTGAGGGGTGTGGGATATTTCAGAGTGTTAAAGTGAGGGGTGTGGGATAGATTAGAGTGTTACTGTGAAGGGTGTGGGATATATCAGAGTATTACATTGAGGGGTGTGGGATAGATTAGAGTGTTACTGTGAAGGGTGTGGGATATATCAGAGTATTACAGTGAGGGGTGTGGGATATATCAGAGTGTTACATTGAGGGGTGTGGGATAGATTAGAGTGTTACTGTGAAGGGTGTGGGATATATCAGAGTATTACATTGAGGGGTGTTGGATAGATTAGAGTGTTAATGTGAAGGGTGTGGGATATATCAGAGTGCTACAGTGAGGGCTGTGGGGTATGTCAGTGTGTTACATTGAGGGGTGTGGGATATAACAGAGTGTTACAGTGACCGATGTGGGGTACAACAGAGTGTTCAAGTGAGGGGTGTGGGGTATATCAGAGTGTTATAGTGAGGGGTGTGGGGTATATCAGAGTGTTACAGTGAGGGGTCTGGGATATATCAGAGTGTTACAGTGAGGGGTGTGGGATATATCAGAGTGTTACAGTGAGTTGTCTGGGATAGATCAGAGTGTTGCAGTGAGGGGTGTGGGGTATATCAGAGTGTCACAGTGAGGGGTGTGGGGTATATCAGAGTGTTACAGTGAGGGGTCTGGGATATATCAGAGTGTTACAGTGAGTTGTGTGGGATAGATCAGAGTGTTGCAGTGAGGGGTGTGGGGTATATCAGAGTGTCACAGTGAGGGGTGTGGGGTATATCAGAGTGTTACAGTGAGGGGTCTGGGATATATCAGAGTGTTACAGTGAGTTGTGTGGGATAGATCAGAGTGTTACAGTGAGGGGGTGTGGGATATATCAGAGTGTTACAGGGAGGGGTGTGGGGTATATCAGAGTGTTACAGTGAGGGCTGTGGGATATATCAGAGTGTTAAAGTGAGGGGTGTCGGGGATAACAGAGTGTTCTCGTGAGGGGTGAGGGATATAACAGAGTGTTACAGTGAGGGGTGTGGGATATATCAGAGTGTTACAGTGAGGAGTGTCGGGTATTTCAGAGTGTTACAGTGAGGGGTGTGGGATATATCAGAGTGTTACAGTGAGGGCTGTGGGATATATCGGAGTGTTACAGTGAGTGGTCTGGGATACATCAGAGTGTGACGGTGAGTTGTGTTGGGTATATCTGAGTGTTGCAGTGAGGGGGTGTGGGATATATCAGAGTGTTACCGTAAGGGGTGTGGGGTATATCAGAGTGTTAAAGTAAGGGGTGTCGGGGATAACAGAGTGTTATAGTGAGGGGTGAGGGATATAACAGAGTGTTGCAGTGAAAGGTGTGGGATTTATCAGAGTGTTACAGTGAGGGGTGTGGGATATATCAGAGTGTTACAGTGAGGGGTGTGAGATATAACAGAGTGTTACAGTGAGGAGTGTAGGGGATTTCAGAGTGTTACAGTGAGGGGTGTGGGATATATCAGAGTGTTACAGTGAGGGGTGTGGGATATAACAGAGTGTTAAAGTGAGGGGTGTGGGATATATCAGAGTGTTACAGTGAGGGGTGTGGGATATATCAGAGTGTTACAGTGAGGGGTGTGAGATATAACAGAGTGTTACAGTGAGGGGTGTGGGGTATATCAGAGTGTTACAGTGAGGGGTGTGGGATATATCAGAGTGTTACAGTGAGGGGTGTGGGGTATATCAGAGTGTTACAGTGAGGGGTGTGGGATATAACAGAGTGTTACAGTGACCGATGTGGGGTACAACAGAGTGTTCAAGTGAGGGGTGTGGGGTATATCAGAGTGTTATAGTGAGGGGTGTGGGGTATATCAGAGTGTTACAGTGAGGGGTCTGGGATATATCAGAGTGTTACAGTGAGGGGTGTGGGATATATCAGAGTGTTACAGTGAGTTGTGTGGGATAGATCAGAGTGTTGCAGTGAGGGGTGTGGGGTATATCAGAGTGTCACAGTGAGGGGTGTGGGGTATATCAGAGTGTTACAGTGAGGGGTCTGGGATATATCAGAGTGTTACAGTGAGTTGTGTGGGATAGATCAGAGTGTTGCAGTGAGGGGTGTGGGGTATATCAGAGTGTCACAGTGAGGGGTGTGGGGTATATCAGAGTGTTACAGTGAGGGGTCTGGGATATATCAGAGTGTTACAGTGAGTTGTGTGGGATAGATCAGAGTGTTACAGTGAGGGGGTGTGGGATATATCAGAGTGTTACAGGGAGGGGTGTGGGGTATATCAGAGTGTTACAGTGAGGGCTGTGGGATATATCAGAGTGTTAAAGTGAGGGGTGTCGGGGATAACAGAGTGTTCTCGTGAGGGGTGAGGGATATAACAGAGTGTTACAGTGAGGGGTGTGGGATATATCAGAGTGTTACAGTGAGGGGTGTGGGATATATCAGAGTGTTACAGTGAGGGGTGTGAGATATAACAGAGTGTTACAGTGAGGAGTGTCGGGTATTTCAGAGTGTTACAGTGAGGGGTGTGGGATATATCAGAGTGTTACAGTGAGGGCTGTGGGATATATCGGAGTGTTACAGTGAGTGGTCTGGGATACATCAGAGTGTGACGGTGAGTTGTGTTGGGTATATCTGAGTGTTGCAGTGAGGGGGTGTGGGATATATCAGAGTGTTACCGTAAGGGGTGTGGGGTATATCAGAGTGTTAAAGTAAGGGGTGTCGGGGATAACAGAGTGTTATAGTGAGGGGTGAGGGATATAACAGAGTGTTGCAGTGAAAGGTGTGGGATTTATCAGAGTGTTACAGTGAGGGGTGTGGGATATATCAGAGTGTTACAGTGAGGGGTGTGAGATATAACAGAGTGTTACAGTGAGGAGTGTAGGGGATTTCAGAGTGTTACAGTGAGGGGTGTGGGATATATCAGAGTGTTACAGTGAGGGGTGTGGGATATAACAGAGTGTTAAAGTGAGGGGTGTGGGATATATCAGAGTGTTACAGTGAGGGGTGTGGGATATATCAGAGTGTTACAGTGAGGGGTGTGAGATATAACAGAGTGTTACAGTGAGGGGTGTGGGGTATATCAGAGTGTTACAGTGAGGGGTGTGGGATATATCAGAGTGTTACAGTGAGGGGTGTGGGGTATATCAGAGTGTTACAGTTAGGTGTGTGGATTATATCAGAGTGTTACAGTGAGGGGTGTGGGATATATCAGGGTGTTCCAGTAAGGGGTGTGAGATAGAACAGAGTGTCACAGTCAGGGCTGTGGGATAGAACAGAGTGTCACAGTGAGGAGTGTAGGGTATTTCAGAGTGTTACAGTGAGGGGTGTGGGGTATATCAGAGTGTTACAGTAAGGGGTGTGGATTATATCAGAGTGTTACAGTGAGGGGTGTGGGGTATATCAGAGTGTTACAGTAAGGGGTGTGAGATATAACAGTGTTTTACAGTGAGGATTGTAGGGTATTTCAGAGTGTCACAGTGAGGAGTGTAGGGTATTTCAGAGTGTTACAGTGAGGGGTGTGGGGTATATCAGAGTGTTACAGTGAGGGGTGTGGGGTATATCAGAGTGTTACAGTGAGGGGTGTGGGATATATCAGAGTGTTACAGTGAGGGGTGTGGGGTATATCAGAGTGTTTCAGTGAGGGGTGTGGGATATATCAGAGTGTTACAGTGAGGGGTGTGAGATATAACAGAGTGTTACAGTGAGGGGTGTGGGATATATCAGAGTGTTACAGTGGGGGATGTGGGATATATCAATGTGTTCCAGTGAGGAGTGTGGGATGTATCAGAGTGCGACAATGAGGGGTGTGGGATAGATCAGAGTGTTACAGTGAGAGGTGTGGGATACATCAATGTGTTACAGTGAGGGGTGTGGGATATATCAGAGTGTTACAGTGAGGGGTGTGGGATATATCAGAGTGTTACAGTGAGGGGTGTGGGATATATCAGAGTGTTACAGTGAGGGATGTGGGATATATCAGAGTGTTGCAGTGATGGGTGTGAGGGATATCAGAGTATTAGAGTGAGAGGGTGTGGGATATATCAGAGCGTTGCAGTGAGGGGTGTGAGGGATATCAGAGTGTTCGAGTGAGAGGGTGTGGGATATATCAGAGTGTTACAGTGAGTGGTGTGGGGTATATCAGAGTGTCACAGTGAGGGTTCTGGGATATATCAGAGTGTTACAGTGAGGGGTGTGGGATATATCAGAGTGTTACAGTGAGGGGTGTGGGGTATATCAGAGCGTTACAGTGAGGGGTGTGGGGTATATCAGAGTGTTACAGTGAGGGGTGTGGGATATATCAGAGTGTTACAGTGAGTTGTGTGGGATAGATCAGAGTGTGACAGTGAGGGGGTGTGGGATATATCAGAGTGTTACAGTTAGGGCTGTGGGATATATCAGAGTGTTAAAGTGAGGGGTGTCGGGGATAACAGAGTGTTATAGTGAGGGGTGTGGGATATATCAGAGTGTTCCAGTGAGGGGTGTGGTATATATCAGAGTGTTACAGTGAGGGGTGTGAGATATAACAGAGTTTCACAGTGAGGAGAGTAGGGTATTTCAGAGTGTTACAGTGAGGGGTGTGGGATATATCAGAGTGTTACAGTGAGGGGTGTGGGATATATCAGAGTGTTACAGTGAGGGGTGTGAGATAAATCAGAGTGTTACAGTGAGGGGTGTGGGATACATCAGAGTGTGACAGTGAGGGGTGTGGGATATATCAGAGTGTTCCAGTGAGGGGTGTGGGGTATATCAGAGTGTTACAGTGAGGGGTGTGGGATACATCAGAGTGTTACAGTGAGGGGTGTGGGATATATCAGAGTGTTACAGTGAGGGGTGTGGGATACATCAGAGTGTTACAGTGAGGGGTGTGGGATATATCAGAGTGTTCCAGTGAGGGGTGTGGGGTATATCAGAGTGTTACAGTGAGGGGTGTGGGATAAATCAGAGTGTTACAGTGAGGGGTGTGGGATACATCAGAGTGTTACAGTGAGGGGTGTGGGATATATCAGAGTGTTCCAGTGAGGGGTGTGGGGTATATCAGAGTGTTACAGTGAGGGGTGTGGGATACATCAGAGTGTTACAGTGAGGGGTGTGGGATATATCAGAGTGTTCCAGTGAGGGGTGTGGGGTATATTAGAGTGTTACAGTGAGGGGTGTGGGGTATATCAGAGTGTTACAGTGAGGGGTGTGGGATACATCAGAGTGTTAAAGTGAGGAGTGTGGGGTATATCAGAGTGTTACAGTGAGGGGTGTGAGATATAACAGAGTGTCACAGTGAGGAGTGTAGGGTATTTCAGAGTGTTACAGTGAGGGGTGTGGGGTATGTCAGAGTGTTACAGTGAGGGGTGTGGGATACATCAGAGTGTTAAAGTGAGGAGTGTGGGGTATATCAGAGTGTTACAGTGAGGGCTGTGGGATACATCAGAGTGTTACAGTGAGGGGTGTGGGATACATCAGAGTGTTCCAGTGAGGGGTGTGGGGTATATCAGAGTGTTACAGTGAGGGGTGTGGGGTATGTCAGAGTGTTACAGTGAGGAGTGTGGGGGATATCAGATTGTTACAGTGAGGGCTGTGGGATATATCAGAGTGTTACAGTGAGGGGTGTTGGGTATGTCAGCGTGTTACAGTGAGGGGTGTGGGGTACATCAGAGTGTTTCAGTGAGTGGTGTGGGATATATCAGAGTATTACAGTGAGGGGTGTGGGATAGATCAGAGTGTTACCGTGAGGGGTGTGGGATATATCAGAGTGTTACAGTGAGGGGTGTGAGATATTACAGAGTGTGACAGTGAGGAGTGTAGGGTATTTCAGAGTGTTACAGTGAGGGGTGTGGGATATATCAGAGTGTTACAGTGAGGGGTGTGGATTATATCAGAGTGTTACAGTGAGGGGTGTGGGGTATATCAGAGTGTTACCGTAAGGCGTGTTGGGTATATCAGAGTGTTACAGTGAGGGGTGTGGGATATATCAGAGTGTTACAGTGAGGCGTGTGGATTATATCAGAGTGTTACAGTGATGGGTGTGGGGTGTTTCATAGTGTTACAGTGAGGGGTGTGGGGTGTTTCATAGTGTTACAGTGAGGGGCATGGGAAAGAGCAGAGTGTTACAGTGAGGGGTGTGGGGACATCAGAGTGTTACAGTGAGGGGTGTGGGGACATCAGAGTGTTACAGTGAGGGGATTGGGATATATCAAAGTGTTACAGTGAGGGGTGTGGGATATATCAAAGTGTCACAGTGAGGGGTGTGGGATATATCAAAGTGTCACAGTGAGGGGTGTGGGATATATCAGAGTGTTACAGTGAGGGGTGTGGGATATATCAGAGTGTTACAGTGAGGGGTGTGGGATATATCAGAGTGTGACAGTGAGGGGTGTGGGGACATCAGAGTGATACAGTGCGGCGTGTGGGAAATATCAGAGTGTTACAGTGATGGGGGTGGGGTATATTAGAATGTAACTGTGAGGGGAATGGGGTATATCAGCGTGTTACAGTGAGGGGTGTGGGGTATATCAGAGTGTTACAGTGAGGCGTGTGGATTATATCAGAGTGTTGCAATGACGGGTGTGGGGTATTTCAGAGTGCTACAGTGAGGGGTGTGGGATATATCAGAGTGTTACAGTGAGGGGTGTGGGATATATCAGAGTGTTACAGTGAGGGGTGTGGGATATATCAGAGTGTTGCAATGACGGGTGTGGGGTATATCAGAGTGTTACAGTGAGGGGTGTGGGGTATATCAGAGTGTTACAGTGACGTGTGTGGGGATATCAGAGAGTTATAGAGAGGGGTGTGGGGTACATCAGTGTGTTTCAGTGAGGGGCATGGGATACAGCAGAGTGTTACTATAAGGGATGTGAGATATAACAGAGTGTAAAAGTGAGGAGTGTGGGGTAAATCAGAGTGTTACAGTGAGGGGTATGTGAAATATCTAGTGAGGGGTGTGGGACATATCAGATGTTAAAGAGAGGGGTGTGGGATATATCAGAGTGTTACAGTGAGGGGTGTGGGATATATCAGAGTGTGACAGTGAGGGTGTGGGATATATCAGAGTGTTACAGTGGGGGGTGGGGGGTATATCAGAGTGTGACAGTGAGGGCTGTGGGGACATCAGAGTGTTACATTCAGGAGTGTGGGATATATCAGAGTGTTACAGTGGGGGGTGGGGGGTATATCAGAGTGTGACAGTGAGGGCTGTGGGGACATCAGAGTGTTACATTCAGGAGTGTGGGATATATCAGAGTGTTACAGTGAGGGTGTGGGATATATCAGAGTGTTACATTCAGGAGTGTGGGATATATCAGAGTGTTACAGTGAGGGTGTGGGATATATCAGAGTGTTACAGTGAGGGTGTGGGATACATCAGAGTGTTACATTCAGGAGTGTGGGATATATCAGAGTGTTACAGTGAGGGGTGTGGGATACATCAGAGTGTTACAGTGAGGGTGTGGGATATATCAGAGTGTTACAGTGAGGGGTGTGGGATACATCAGAGTGTTACATTCAGGAGTGTGAGATATATCAGAGTGTTACAGTGAGGGGTGTGGGTTACATCAGAGTGTTACATTCAGGAGTGTGGGATATATCAGAGTGTTACAGTGAGGGTGTGGGATATATCAGAGTGTTACAGTGAGGGTGTGGGATATATCAGAGTGTTACAGTGAGGGTGTGGGAAATATCAGAGTGTTACAGTGAGGGTGTGGGATATATCAGAGTGTTACAGTGAGGGTGTGGGATATATCAGAGTGTTACAGTGAGGGGTGTGGGATATATCAGTGTGTTACAGTGAGGGGTGTGGGATATATCAGAGTGTTACAGTGAGGGTGTGGGATATATCAGAGTGTTACAGTGAGGGTGTGGGATATATCAGAGTGTTACAGTGAGGGTGTGGGATATATCAGAGTGTTACAGTGAGGGGTGTGGGATATATCAGTGTGTTACAGTGAGGGGTGTGGGATATATCAGAGTGTTACAGTGAGGGTGTGGGATATATCAGAGTGTTACAGTGAGGGTGTGGGATATATCAGAGTGTTACAGTGAGGGTGTGGGATATATCAGAGTGTTACAGTGAGGGTGTGGGATATATCAGAGTGTTACAGTGAGGGTGTGGGATATATCAGAGTGTTACAGTGAGGGTGTGGGATATATCAGAGTGTTACAGTGAGGGGTGTGGAATATATCAGAGTGTTACAGTGGGGGGTGGGGGATATATCAGAGTGTTACAGTGAGGGTGTGGGATATATCAGAGTGTTACAGTGAGGGTGTGGGATATATCAGAGTGTTACAGTGAGGGTGTGGGATATATCAGAGTGTTACAGTGAGGGGTGTGGGGTATATCAGAGTGTTACAGTGAGGGGTGTGGGTTATATCAGAGTGTTACAGTGAGGGGTATGGGATATTTCAGAGTGTTACAGTGAGGGGTGTGGGATATATCAGAGTGTTACAGTGAGGGGTGTGGGTTACATCAGAGTGTTACATTCAGGAGTGTGGGATATATCAGAGTGTTACATTCAGGAGTGTGGGATATATCAGAGTGTTACAGTGAGGGGTGTGGGTTACATCAGAGTGTTACATTCAGGAGTGTGGGATATATCAGAGTGTTACATTCAGGAGTGTGGGATATATCAGAGTGTTACAGTGAGGGGTGTGGGGTACATCAGTGTGTTTCAGTGAGGGGCATGGGATACAGCAGAGTGTTACTATAAGGGATGTGAGATATAACAGAGTGTAAAAGTGAGGAGTGTGGGGTAAATCAGAGTGTTACAGTGAGGGGTATGTGAAATATCTAGTGAGGGGTGTGGGACATATCAGATGTTAAAGAGAGGGCTGTGGGATATATCAGAGTGTTACAGTGAGGGGTGTGGGATATATCAGAGTGTGACAGTGAGGGTGTGGGATATATCAGAGTGTTACAGTGGGGGGTGGGGGGTATATCAGAGTGTGACAGTGAGGGCTGTGGGGACATCAGAGTGTTACATTCAGGAGTGTGGGATATATCAGAGTGTTACAGTGGGGGGTGGGGGGTATATCAGAGTGTGACAGTGAGGGCTGTGGGGACATCAGAGTGTTACATTCAGGAGTGTGGGATATATCAGAGTATTACAGTGAGGGTGTGGGATATATCAGAGTGTTACATTCAGGAGTGTGGGATATATCAGAGTGTTACAGTGAGGGTGTGGGATATATCAGAGTGTTACAGTGAGGGTGTGGGATATATCAGAGTGTTACAGTGAGGGGTGTGGGATACATCAGAGTGTTACATTCAGGAGTGTGGGATATATCAGAGTGTTACAGTGAGGGGTGTGGGATACATCAGAGTGTTACAGTGAGGGTGTGGGATATATCAGAGTGTTACAGTGAGGGGTGTGGGATACATCAGAGTGTTACATTCAGGAGTGTGGGATATATCAGAGTGTTACAGTGAGGGGTGTGGGTTACATCAGAGTGTTACATTCAGGAGTGTGGGATATATCAGAGTGTTACAGTGAGGGTGTGGGATATATCAGAGTGTTACAGTGAGGGTGTGGGATATATCAGAGTGTTACAGTGAGGGTGTGGGAAATATCAGAGTGTTACAGTGAGGGTGTGGGATATATCAGAGTGTTACAGTGAGGGGTGTGGGATATATCAGTGTGTTACAGTGAGGGGTGTGGGATATATCAGAGTGTTACAGTGAGGGTGTGGGATATATCAGAGTGTTACAGTGAGGGTGTGGGATATATCAGAGTGTTACAGTGAGGGTGTGGGATATATCAGAGTGTTACAGTGAGGGGTGTGGGATATATCAGTGTGTTACAGTGAGGGGTGTGGGATATATCAGAGTGTTACAGTGAGGGTGTGGGATATATCAGAGTGTTACAGTGAGGGTGTGGGATATATCAGAGTGTTACAGTGAGGGTGTGGGATATATCAGTGTGTTACAGTGAGGGGTGTGGGATATATCAGAGTGTTACAGTGAGGGTGTGGGATATATCAGAGTGTTACAGTGAGGGTGTGGGATATATCAGAGTGTTACAGTGAGGGTGTGGGATATATCAGAGTGTTACAGTGAGGGGTGTGGGATATATCAGTGTGTTACAGTGAGGGGTGTGGGATATATCAGAGTGTTACAGTGAGGGTGTGGGATATATCAGAGTGTTACAGTGAGGGTGTGGGATATATCAGAGTGTTACAGTGAGGGTGTGGGATATATCAGAGTGTTACAGTGAGGGTGTGGGAAATATCAGAGTGTTACAGTGAGGGTGTGGGATATATCAGAGTGTTACAGTGAGGGTGTGGGATATATCAGAGTGTTACAGTGAGGGGTGTGGGATATATCAGTGTGTTACAGTGAGGGGTGTGGGATATATCAGAGTGTTACAGTGAGGGTGTGGGATATATCAGAGTGTTACAGTGAGGGTGTGGGATATATCAGAGTGTTACAGTGAGGGGTGTGGGATATATCAGTGTGTTACAGTGAGGGGTGTGGGATATATCAGAGTGTTACAGTGAGGGTGTGGGATATATCAGAGTGTTACAGTGAGGGTGTGGGATATATCAGAGTGTTACAGTGAGGGTGTGGGATATATCAGAGTGTTACAGTGAGGGTGTGGGATATATCAGAGTGTTACAGTGAGGGTGTGGGATATATCAGAGTGTTACAGTGAGGGTGTGGGATATATCAGAGTGTTACAGTGAGGGTGTGGGATATATCAGAGTGTTACAGTGAGGGGTGTGGGGTATATCAGAGTGTTACAGTGAGGGGTGTGGGGTATATCAGAGTGTTACAGTGAGGGGTGTGGGTTACATCAGAGTGTTACATTCAGGAGTGTGGGATATATCAGAGTGTTACATTCAGGAGTGTGGGATATATCAGAGTGTTACAGTGAGGGTGTGGGGTATATCAGAGTGTTACAGTGAGGGGTGTGGGATACATCAGAGTGTGACAGTGAGGGGTGTGGGTTACATCAGAGTGTTACATTCAGGAGTGTGGGATATATCAGAGTGTTACAGTGAGGGGTGTGCGATATATCAGAGGGTTACAGTGAGGGGTGTGGTGTATATCAGAGTGTTACAGTGAGGGGTGTGGGGTATATCAGAGTGTTACAGTCAGGTGCGTGGGGAAGATCAGAGGGTGACAGTGTGGTGTTTGGCGTATGTCAGAGTGTTACAGTGAGGGGTGTGGGATATATCAGAATGTTACACTGAGCGGAGTGGGGTATATGAGAGTGTCACAGTGAGGGGTGTGGGATATATCAGAGTGTTAAAGTGAAGGGTGTCGGGCATATGAGAGTGTCACAGTGAGGTGTGTGGGATATATCAGAGTGTTAAAGTGAAGGGTGTCGGGTATATCAGAGTGTCACAGTGAGGGGTGTGGGGTATATGAGAGTGTCACAGTGAGGGGTGTGGGATATATCAGAGTGTTACAGTGAAGGGTGTCGGGTATATCAGAGTGTCACAGTGAGGGGTGTGCGATATATCAGAGTGTTACAGTGAGGGGTGTGGGATATATCAGAGTGTTACAGTGAGGAGTGTGGGATATATCAGAGTGTTACAGTGAGGGGTGTGGGATATATCAGTGTGTTACAGTGAGGGGTGTGGGGTATATCAAGAGTGTTACAGTGAGGGGTGTGGAATATATCAGAGTGTTAAAGTGAAGGGTGTCGGGTATATCAGAGTGTCACAGTGAGGGGTATGGGGTATATCAGAGTGTCACAGTGAGGGGTGTCGGGTATATCAGAGTGTCACAGTGAGGGGTATGGGGTATATCAGAGTGTCACAGTGAGGGGTGTGGGGTCTATCAGTGTGTATTGGAGAGGGGTGTGGGGTATATTAGAGTGTTACAGTGACGGGTATGGGGTGTGTCAGAGTGTGATAGTGAGGGGTGTGGGATATATCCGAGTTGTTTAGTGAGGGGTGTGGGATATATCAGAGTGTTGCAGTGAGGCGTGTTGGGTATTTCAGAGTGTTATAGTGATTGGTGTGAGGTATTTCAGAGTGTTATAGTGAGGGGTGTGGGGTATATCAGAGAGTTATAGAGAGGGGTGTGGGGTATATCAGTGTGTTTCAGTGAGGGGCGTGGTGTATATCAGAGCGTTACAGTGAGAGGTATGTGAAATATCAGAGTGTTACAGTGAGGGGTGTGGGGTATATCAGTGTGTTTCAGTGAGGGGCGTGGTGTATATCAGAGCGTTACAGTGAGAGGTATGTGAAATATCAGAGTGTTACAGTGAGGGTTGTGGGATATATCAGAGTGTTACAGTATGGGGGGGTGGTATATCAGAGTGTTACAGTGAGGGGTATGGGGTATATCAGAGTGTCACAGTGAGGGGTGTGGGGTATATCCGAGTTTTGTAGTGAGGGGTGTGGGGTATATC
The DNA here is from genome assembly GCF_036365525.1 of Heterodontus francisci. Classification (NCBI taxonomy): domain Eukaryota; kingdom Metazoa; phylum Chordata; class Chondrichthyes; order Heterodontiformes; family Heterodontidae; genus Heterodontus; species Heterodontus francisci. Next base: position 17,159,107 of record NC_090414.1, on the reverse strand, counting down.
AGAGTGTTACAGTATGGGGGGGTGGTATATCAGAGTGTTACAGTGAGGGGTATGGGGTATATCCGAGTTTTGTAGTGAGGGGTGTGGGATATATCAGACTGTTACAGTGAGGGGTGTGGGGTATATCAGAGTGTTACAGTGAGGGGTATGGGATATATCAGAGTGTTACAGTGAGGGTTGTGGGATATATCAGAGTGTTACAGTGAGCGGTGTGTGATATATCAGAGTGTTACAGTGAGGGGTGTGGGATATATCAGAGTGTTACAGTGAGGGGTGTGGGATATATCAGAGTGTTACAGTGAGGGTTGTGGGATATATCAGAGTGTTACAGTGAGGGGTGTGGGATATATCAGAGTGTTACAGTGAGGGGTGTGGGATATATCAGAGTGTTACAGTGAGGGGTGTGGGATATATCAGAGTGTTGCAGTGAGTGGTGTGGGGTATATCAGAGTGTTACAGTGAGGGTTGTGGGATATATCAGAGTGTTACAGTGAGGGGTGTGGGATATATCAGTGTGTTACAGTGAGGGGTGTGGGATATTTCAGAGTGTTGCATTGAGGGGTGTTGGGTATTTCAGAGTGTTATCGTGAGAGGTGTGGGGTATTTCAGAGTGTTACAGTGAGGGGTGTGAGGACATCAGAGTGTTGCTGTGAGTGGTGTGGGGTAAATCAGAGTGATACATTGAGGGGTATGGGGTATATCAGAGTGTTACAGTGAGGGGCGTGGGATATATCAGAGTGTTACAGTGACGGGTGTGGATTATATCAGAGTGTTACAGTGAGGGGTGTGGGATATATCACAGTGTTGCAGTGAAGGGTGTGGGATATATCAGAGTGTTGCAGTGAAGGGTGTGGGATATATCAGAGTGTTGCAGTGAAGGGTGTGGGATATATCAGAGTGTTACAGTGAGGGGTGTGGGGTATATCAGAGTGTTACAGTGAGGGGTGTTGGATATATCAGTGTGTTACAGTGAGGGGTGTGGGATATATCAGAGTGTTGCAGTGAAGGGTGTGGGATATATCAGAGTGTTACAGTGAGGGGTGTGGGGTATATCAGAGTGTTACAGTGAGGGGTGTTGGATATATCAGTGTGTTACAGTGAGGGGTGTGGGATATATCCGAGTTTTACAGTGAGGGGTGTGGGATATATCAGAGTGTTACAGTGAGGGGTGTGCGATATATCAGAGTGTTACATTGAGGGGTGTGGGGTATATCAGGGTGTTGCAGTGAGGGGTATGTCAAATATCAGAGTTTTACAGTGAGGGGTGTGGGATATATCAGAGTGTTACAGTGAGGGGTGTGGGATATATCAGAGTGTTACAGTGAGGGGTGTGGGGTATATCAGGGTGTTGCAGTGAGGGGTATGTCAAATATCAGAGTTTTACAGTGAGGGGTGTGAGATATATCCGAGTGTTATAGAGAGGGGTGTGGGGTATATTAGAGTGTTACTGTGAGGGGTATGGGGTATATCAGTGTGTTTCAGTGAGGGTTTTGGGGTATATTAGACTGTTACAGTGACGGGTATGGGGTGTGTCAGAGTGTGATAGTGAGGGGTGTGGGATATATCCGAGTTTTATAGTGAGGGTTGTGGGGTATATCAGAGTGTTACAGTGACGGGGTGTGGGATATATCAGAGTGTTACAGTGAGGGGTGTGGGATATATCAGAGTGTTACAGTGAGGGGTGTGGGATATATCAGAGTGTTACAGTGAGTGGTGTGGGGTATATCAGAGTGTTACAGTGAGGGGTGTGGGATATATCAGAGTGTTACAGTGAGGGGTGTGTGATATCTCAGAGTGTTACAGTGAGGGTGTGAGATATAACAGAGTGTTACAGTGAGAGGTGTGGGGTATATCAGAGTGTTGCAGTGAGCGGTATGTGAAATATCAGAGTGTTACAGTGAGGGTGTGAGATATATCAGAGTGTTACAGTGAGGGGTGTGGGATATATCAGAGTGTTACAGTGAGGGGTGTGGGATATATCAGAGTGTTACAGTGAGTGGTGTGGGGTATATCAGAGTGTTACAGTGAGGGGTGTGGGATATATCAGAGTGTTACAGTGAGGGGTGTGTGATATCTCAGAGTGTTACAGTGAGGGTGTGAGATATAACAGAGTGTTACAGTGAGAGGTGTGGGGTATATCAGAGTGTTGCAGTGAGCGGTATGTGAAATATCAGAGTGTTACAGTGAGGGTGTGGGATATATCAGAGTGTTACTGTGAGGGGTGTGGGATATATCAGAGTGTTACATTCAGGAGTGTGGGATATATCAGAGTGTTACATTGAGGGGTGTGGGGACATCAGAGTCTTCCAGTGAGTGGTGTGGGGTATATCAGAGTGTTACATTCAGGAGTGTGGGATATATCAGAGTGTTACAGTGAGGGGTGTGGGATATGTCAGAGTGTTACAGTGAGGGGTGTGGGATATATCAGAGTGTTACATTGAGGGGTGTGGGGACATCAGAGTCTTCCAGTGAGTGGTGTGGGGTATATCAGAGTGTTACATTCAGGAGTGTGGGATATATCAGAGTGTTACAGTGAGGGGTGTGGGATATGTCAGAGTGTTACAGTGAGGGGTGTGGGATATATCAGAGTGTTACTGTGAGGGGTGTGGGATATATCAGAGTGTTACATTCAGGAGTGTGGGATATATCAGAGTGTTACATTGAGGGGTGTGGGATATATCAGAGTGTTACATTGAGGGGTGTGGGGACATCAGAGTCTTCCAGTGAGTGGTGTGGGGTATATTAGAGTGTTACTGTGAGGGGTATGGGGTATATCAGACTGTCACAGTGAGAGGTATGGGGTATATCAGATGGTTACAGTGAGGGGTGTGGGGTATATCAGAGTGTTATAGAGAGGGGTGTGAGGTATATCAGTGTGCTTCAGTGAGGGTTTTGGGGTATATTAGACTGTTACAGTGACGTGTATGGGGTGGGTTAGAGTGTTCTAGTTAGGGGTATGGGATATATCCGAGTTTTATAGTGAGGGGTGTGGGGTATATTACAGTGTTACTGTGAGGGGTATGGGGTATATCAGAGTGTTACAGTGACGGGTGTGGGATATATCACAGTGTTACAGTGAGGGGTATGGTGAATATCTGAGTGTTAGAGTGAGGGGTGTGGGATATATCAGAGTGTTACAGGGGTATTTCAGAGTGTTACAGTGAGGGGTGTGGGATATATCAGAGTGTTACATTGATGGATGTGGATTATATCAGTGTGTTACAGTGAGGAGTGTGGGATATATCAGAGTGTTACAGTGAGGGGTGTGGGGTGTATCAGAGTGTTACAGTGAGTGGTGTGGGGTGTATCAGAGTGTTACAGTGAGGGGTGTGGGGTATATCAGAGTGTTATAGTGAGGGGTGTGGGGTTTATCACAGTGTTATAGAGAGGGGTGTGGGGTATATCAGAGTGTTATAGAGAGGGGTGTGGGATATATCACAGTGTTATAGAGAGGGGTGTGGGATATATCAGAGTGTTACAGTGAGGGTTGTGGGATATATCAGAGCGTTACAGTGAGGGGTGTGAGGTATATCAGAGCGTTATAGAGAGGGGTGTGGGATATATCACAGTGTTATCGAGAGGGGTGTGGGGTATATCAGAGTGTTATAGAGAGGGGTGTGGGATATATCACAGTGTTATAGAGAGTGGTGTGGGATATATCAGAGTGTTATAGAGAGGGGTGTGGGGTATATCAGAGTGTTATAGAGAGGGGTGTGGGATATATCACAGTGTTATAGAGAGTGGTGTGGGGTATATCAGAGTGTTATAGAGAGGGGTGTGGGATATATCACAGTGTTATAGAGAGTGGTGTGGGATATATCAGAGTGTTATAGAGAGGGGTGTGGGGTAGATCAGAGTGTTATAGAGAGGGGTGTGGGATATATCACAGTGTTATAGAGAGTGGTGTGGGATATATCAGAGTGTTATAGAGAGGGGTGTGGGGTATATCAGAGTGTTATAGAGAGGGGTGTGGGATATATCACAGTGTTATAGAGAGTGGTGTGGGGTATATCAGAGTGTTATAGAGAGGGGTGTGGGATATATCACAGTGTTATGGAGAGTGGTGTGGGGTATATCAGAGTGTTATAGAGAGGGGTGTGGGATATATCACAGTGTTATAGAGAGTGGTGTGGGATATATCAGAGTGTTATAGAGAGGGGTGTGGGGTATATCAGAGTGTTATAGAGAGGGGTGTGGGATATATCACAGTGTTATAGAGAGTGGTGTGGGGTATATCAGAGTGTTATAGAGAGGGGTGTGGGATATATCACAGTGTTATAGAGAGTGGTGTGGGATATATCAGAGTGTTATAGAGAGGGGTGTGGGATATATCAGAGTGTTACAGTGAGGGGTGTGGGATATATCACAGTGTTATAGAGAGTGGTGTGGGATATATCACAGTGTTATAGAGAGGGGTGTGGGATATATCACAGTGTTATAGAGAGTGGTGTGGGATATATCAGAGTGTTACAGTGAGGGGTGTGGGATATATCACAGTGTTATAGAGAGGGGTGTGGGATATATCAGAGTGTTACAGTGAGGGGTGTGGGATATATCACAGTGTTATAGAGAGGGGTGTGGGATATATCAGAGTGTTACAGTGAGGGGTGTGGGATATATCACAGTGTTATAGAGAGGGGTGTGGGATATATCAGAGTGTTATAGAGAGGGATGTGGGGTTTATCAGAGTGTTATAGAGAGGGGTGTGGGGTTTATCAGAGTGTTATAGAGAGGGGTATGGGATATATCAGAGTGTTATAGTGAGGGGTGTGGGGTTTATCAGAGTTTTATCGAGAGGGGTGTGGGGTTTATCAGTGTGTTACAGTGAGGGGTGTGGGATATATCAGAGTGTTAGAGAGAGGGGTGTGGGGTATATCAGAGTGTTATGGAGAGGGGTGTGGGGTTTATCAGTGTGTTATGGAGAGGGGTGTGGGGTTTATCAGTGTGTTATGGAGAGGGGTGTGGGGTATATCAGAGTGTTATAGAGAGGGGTGTGGGGTATATCAGAGTGTTGGAGAGAGGGGTGTGGGGTATATCAGTGTGTTATAGAGAGGGGTGTGGGGTTTATCAGAGTGTTATAGAGAGGGGTATGGGATATATCAGAGTGTTATAGTGAGGGGTGTGGGGTTTATCAGAGTTTTATAGAGAGGGGTGTGGGGTTTATCAGTGTGTTACAGTGAGGGGTGTGGGATATATCAGAGTGTTATAGAGAGGGGTATGGGATATATCAGAGTGTTATAGTGAGGGGTGTGGGGTTTATCAGAGCTTTATAGAGAGGGGTGTGGGGTATATCAGAGTGTTATAGAGAGGGGTGTGGGGTTTATCAGTGTGTTTTCGAGAGGGGTGTGGGGTTTATCAGTGTGTTTTCGAGAGGGGTGTGGGGTTTATCAGTGTGTTATGGAGAGGGGTGTGGGGTTTATCAGTGTGTTTTCGAGAGGGGTGTGGGGTTTATCAGTGTGTTTTCGAGAGGGGTGTGGGGTTTATCAGTGTGTTATGGAGAGGGGTGTGGGGTATATCAGTGTGTTATAGAGAGGGGTGTGGGGTTTATCAGTGTGTTATGGAGAGAGGGGTGTGGGGTTTATCAGAGTGTTAGAGCGAGGGGTGTGGGGTATATCAGTGTGTTTTCGAGAGGGGTGTGCGGTTTATCAGTGTGTTTTCGAGAGGGGTGTGGGGTTTATCAGTGTGTTATGGAGAGGGGTGTGGGGTTTATCAGTGTGTTATGGAGAGGGGTGTGGGGTTTATCAGTGTGTTATGGAGAGGGGTGTGGGGTATATCAGAGTGTTATAGAGAGGGGTGTGGGGTATATCAGTGTGTTATGGAGAGGGGTGTGCGGTTTATCAGAGTGTTAGAGAGAGGGGTGTGGGGTTTATCAGAGTTTTATAGAGAGGGGTGTGGGGTTTATCAGTGTGTTATGGAGAGGGGTGTGGGGTATATCAGTGTGTTTTCGAGAGGGGTGTGGGGTATATCAGTGTGTTATAGAGAGGGGTGTGGGGTTTATCAGTGTGTTATAGAGAGGGGTGTGGGGTATATCAGTGTGTTATAGAGTGGGGTTTGGGATATATCACAGTGTTATAGAGAGGGGTGTGGGGTTTATCAGTGTGTTATGGAGAGGGGTGTGGGGTATATCAAAGTGTTAGAGCGAGGGGTGTGGGGTATATCAGTGTGTTATAGAGAGGGGTGTGGGGTTTATCAGTGTGTTATGGAGAGGGGTGTGGGGTATATCAGAGTGTTAGAGCGAGGGGTGTGGGGTATATCAGTGTGTTAGAGAGAGGGGTGTGGGGTATATCAGTGTGTTATGGAGAGGGGTGTGGGGTTTATCAGTGTGTTATGGAGAGGGGTGTGGGGTATATCAGAGTGTTAGAGCGAGGGGTGTGGGGTTTATCAGAGTGTTATAGAGAGGGGTGTGGGGTTTATCAGTGTGTTATGGAGAGGGGTGTGGGGTATATCAGAGTGTTAGAGCGAGGGGTGTGGGGTTTATCAGTGTGTTATAGAGAGGGGTGTGGGGTTTATCAGTGTGTTATGGAGAGGGGTGTGGGGTATATCAGAGTGTTAGAGCGAGGGGTGTGGGGTTTATCAGTGTGTTATAGAGAGGGGTGTGGGGTTTATCAGTGTGTTATGGAGAGGGGTGTGGGGTATATCAGAGTGTTATAGAGAGGGGTGTGGGGTTTATCAGTGTGTTATAGAGAGGGGTGTGGGGTTTATCAGTGTGTTATGGAGAGGGGTGTGGGGTATATCAGAGTGTTAGAGCGAGGGGTGTGGGGTATATCAGTGTGTTAGAGAGAGGGGTGTGGGGTATATCAGTGTGTTATGGAGAGGGGTGTGGGGTTTATCAGTGTGTTATGGAGAGGGGTGTGGGGTATATCAGAGTGTTATAGAGAGGGGTGTGGGGTTTATCAGTGTGTTATAGAGAGGGGTGTGGGGTTTATCAGTGTGTTATGGAGAGGGGTGTGGGGTATATCAGAGTGTTTTCGAGAGGGGTGTGGGGTATATCAGTGTGTTATAGAGAGGGGTGTGGGGTTTATCAGTGTGTTATGGAGAGGGGTGTGGGGTATATCAGAGTGTTAGAGCGAGGGGTGTGGGGTATATCAGTGTGTTAGAGAGAGGGGTGTGGGGTATATCAGTGTGTTATGGAGAGGGGTGTGGGGTTTATCAGTGTGTTATGGAGAGGGGTGTGGGGTATATCAGAGTGTTATAGAGAGGGGTGTGGGGTTTATCAGTGTGTTATAGAGAGGGGTGTGGGGTTTATCAGTGTGTTATGGAGAGGGGTGTGGGGTATATCAGAGTGTTTTCGAGAGGGGTGTGGGGTATATCAGTGTGTTATAGAGAGGGGTGTGGGGTTTATCAGTGTGTTATGGAGAGGGGTGTGGGGTATATCAGAGTGTTAGAGCGAGGGGTGTGGGGTATATCAGTGTGTTAGAGAGAGGGGTGTGGGGTATATCAGTGTGTTATGGAGAGGGGTGTGGGGTTTATCAGTGTGTTATGGAGAGGGGTGTGGGGTATATCAGAGTGTTAGAGCGAGGGGTGTGGGGTATATCAGTGTGTTAGAGAGAGGGGTGTGGGGTATATCAGTGTGTTATGGAGAGGGGTGTGGGGTTTATCAGTGTGTTATGGAGAGGGGTGTGGGGTATATCAGTGTGTTAGAGAGAGGGGTGTGGGGTATATCAGTGTGTTATGGAGAGGGGTGTGGGGTTTATCAGAGTGTTTTAGAGAGGGGTGTGGGGTATATCAGTGTGTTCTGGAGAGGGGTGTGGGGTTTATCAGAGTGTTATAGAGAGGGGTGTGGGGTATATCAGAGTGTTATAGAGAGGGGTGTGGGGTTTATCAGAGTGTTTTAGAGAGGGGTGTGGGGTATATCAGAGTGTTAGAGAGAGGGGTGTGGGGTATATCAGTGTGTTCTGGAGAGGGGTGTGGGGTTTATCAGAGTGTTATAGAGAGGGGTGATGGTGAGACAGTGCAAATGGAAGAAGACAATCTGTGGGCTTTGTGATAAGTTTCAGGAATGTCCAATGACAAACCCATTCATATTTAATGATGCTGATGTGACAATTAGAGAATGGAAGCGCACGATATTCAAAATAGCAAGAAGAAAATTCCGGGATGTGGGAGATCCCTTTGCTTTGTGAAGCTTGTATCTCCCCTCCGTGATGCTGGAGAGTGGCTCTCTTTTTCAATGCCTCCAAGTCAGAAATTATTCTTGTCAGGTTCCCAGCACAAAGAGCAGAGCTGTTAAATGTGAACAAATTCTTAATCTTGCACAGCCTACCTGAGGGTGATCGGGAGGATAAGCAAATGCTTACAATAAAGGTCCCGCTTTGTTGCCTGGTCACGGGTGATCGCTGCTGCATAACTACCATTTATTCTTTTGTTCTTTTCCCCCCTTTTGAAGAAAATATTTTACTGTTCGATAAACATACTGTGTGTGCTGTAAACCTCATCAACAAACAAAGATGGCTGAAATTTCGAATACTATGTGAAAATTTTTGGGAGAATCCACAGGTCCTGCTCTCATTCCCTTCTAAAAATGTTTAAAATCCTTATGGACTTATGATTAACGTAGAATCCTCACAGACACGGGCTGCTCAGGACTCACTCGCTCAAGCGTTGGAGTCTCGACGAAACTACAACAGGAGAATTCGCCACAGAAATTCACTCCCATTCATCATGTCCCAGTTCACCTTCCACCACTGCCTTCAGAGAGCTGCTCATGTCTCTCTCCCAAACATCTAAAGGGGTCTTTCTGCGTAACTCATCCTCTTTACACCAGACCTGGCATAATCCAACAGCATTGCTTTCGAGTGTGGAGATATTCTTGCTGTAGTACTACTTGACCCAGCAGAGGACATTCAATACCAATCTACCATCAGCTTACAGGTTCACTAGAAACTTGGTTATATTCACTAGCTGTCCAGCCACCTTTACAACATGGGGGGCATTTTCACAATCGTCACAAAAGCCGTTAGAACATAAGAGAATTTCAGGACAAGAAAAGCAAAGTCAGCTTATCAGATTCCATCCATTTCATTCCGTAATTCCCCCTTCAAAGCCCATCCCTCGAGTCTTCCAACACTGTAATTGAAATCCAACCCTCCTTGTCCCCGAGTGTTCGCAACAAAGCCTTCGCTCACATTCATCAAAGCCCATCCCTCCAGTCCCCTAACTCTACCATCGAAGACCATCCCTTTAGTCCCCTAACTCTCCCATCGAAGACCATCCCTCTACTTCAATAACTCTCCCATCGAAGGCCATCCCTCTAGTCCCCTAACTCTCCCATCAAAGACCATCCCTCTAGTCCCCTAACTCTCCCATCAAAGCCCATCCCTCTCGTCCCCTAACTCTACCATCGAAGACCATCCCTTTAGTCCCCTATCTCTCCCATCGAAGACCATCCCTCTACTTCAATAACTCTCCCATCGAAGACCATCCCTCTAGTCCCCTAACTCTCCCATCGAAGACCATCCCTCTAGTCCCCTAACTCTCCCATCGAAGACCATCCCTCTAGTCCCCTAACTCTCCCATCGAAGACCATCCCTTTAGTCCCCTAACTCTCCCATCGAAGACCATCCCTCTAGTCCCCTAACTCTCCCATCGAAGGCCATCCCTCTAGTCCCCCAACTCTCCCATCGAAGACCATCGCTCTAGTTCATTAACTCTCCCATCGAAGACCATCCCTCTAGTCCCCTAACTGTCCCATCGAAGACCATCCCTCTAGTCCCCTAACTCTCCCATCAAAGGCCATCCCTCTAGTGCCCTAACTCTCCCATCAAAGGCCATCCCTCTAGTCCCCTAACTCTCCCATCGAAGACCATCTCTCTAGTCCCCTAACTCTCCCATTGAAGACCATCGCTCTCGTCCCCTAACTCTCCCATCAAAGACCATCCCTGCAGTCCCCTAACTGTCCCATCAAAGACCATCCCTCTAGTCCCCTAACTCTCCCATCGAAGACCAACCCTCTAGTCCACTAACTCTCCCATCCAAGATCATCCCTGCAGTCCCCTAACTGTCCCATCGAAGACCATCCCTCTAGTCCCCTAACTCACCCATCGAAGGCCATCCATCTAGTCCCCTAACTCACCCATCGAAGACCATCCCTCTAGTCCCCTAACTCTCCCATCAAAGACCATCCCTCTAGTCCCCTAACTCTCCCATCGAACACCATCCCTCTAGTCCCCTAACTCTCCCATCGAAGACCATCTGTCTAGTCCCCGAACTCTCCCATCGAAGACCAGCAATCTAGTCCCCTAACTCTCCCATCGAAGGCCATCCCTCTAGTTCCCAAATCTCCCATCGAAGACCATCCCTCTAGTCCCCAAGTCTCCCATCGAAGACCATCCTTCTAGTCCCTTAACTCTCCCATCAAAGACCATTCCTCTAGCCCCCTAACTCTCCCATCGAAGACCATCACTCTGGTCCCCTAACTCTCCCATCAAAGACCATCACTCTAGTCCCCTAACTCTCCCATCGAAGACCATCCCTCTACTTCAATAACTCTCCCATCAAAGGCCATCCCTCTAGTCCCCTAACTCTCCCATCGATGACCATCCCTCTAGTCCCCTACCTCCCCCATTGAAGACCATCCCTTTAGTCCCCTAACTCTCCCATCAAAGACCATCCCTCTAGTCCCTTAACTCTCCCATCGAAGACCATCCTTCTAGTCCCCTAACTCTCCCATCAAAGACCATCCCTTTAGTCCCCTAACTCTCCCATCAAAGGACATCCCTCTAGTCCCCTAACTGTCCCATCGAAGGCCATCCCTCTAGTCCCCCAACTCTCCCATCAAAGACTATCCCTCTAGTTCATTATCTCTCCCATTGACGACCATCCCTCTAGTCCCCTAACAATCCCATCGAAGACCATCCTTCTAGTCCCCCAACTCTCCCATCGAAGACCATCCCTCTAGTTCATTAACTCTTCCATCGAAGGCCATTCCTCTAGTCCCCTAACTGTCCCATCGAAGACCATCCCTCTAGTCCCCTAACTCTCCCATCAAAGGCCATCCCTCTAGGCCCCTAACTCTCCCATCAAACACCATCCCTCTAGTCCCCTAACTCTCCCATCGAAGACCATCTCTCTAGTCCCCTAACTCTCCCATTGAAGACCATCGCTCTAGTCCCCTAACTCTCCCATCAAAGACCATGCCTCTAGTCCCCTAACTCTCCCATCGAAGACCATCCCTCTAGTCCCCTAACTCTCCCGTGGACGACCATCTCTCTAATCCCTAAACTGTCCCATCGAAGATCATCCCTCTAGTCACCTAACTCTCCCATCAAAGGCCATCCCTCTTGTTCCCTAACTCTCCCATCGAAGACCAACCCTCTAGTCCCCTAACTCTCCCATCCAAGATCATCCCTGCAGTCCCCTAACTGTCCCATCGAAGACCATCCCTCTAGTCCCCTAACTCACCCATCGAAGGCCATCCATCTAGTCCCCTAACTCTCCCATCGAGGACCATCCCTCTAGTCCCCTAACTCTCCCATCAAAGACCATCCCTCTAGTCCCCTAACTCTCCCATCGAAGACCATCCTTCTAGTCCCCTAACTCTCCCATCGAACACCATCCCTCTAGTCCCCGAACTCTCCCATTGAAGACCATCCCTCTAGTCCCCTAACTCTCCCATCGAAGACCATCCCTCTAGTCCCCTAACTCTCCCATCGAAGGCCATCCCTCTAGTTCCCAAATCTCCCATCGAAGACCATCCCTCTAGTCCCCAACTCTCCCATTGAAGACCATCCTTCTAGTCCCCTAACTCTCCCATCAAAGACCATTCCTCTGGCCCCCTAACTCTCCCATCGAAGACCATCCCTCTAGTCCCCTAACTCTCCCATCGAAGACCATCCCTCTAGTCCCCTAACTCTCCCACCGAAGACCATCCCTCTAGTTCCCTAACTCTCCCATCGAAGACCATCCTTCCAGCCCCCTAACTCTCCCATTGAAGACCATCCCTCTAGTCCCCTAAATCACCCATGGAAGATCATCGATCTAGTCCCCTAACTCTCCCATCAAAGACCATCCCTCTAGTCCCCTAACTCTCCCATCGAAGACCATCCCTCTAGTCCCCTAACTCTCCCATCGAAGACCATCCCTCTAGTCCCCAACTCTCCCATTGAAGACCATCCCTCTAGTCCCCTAACTCTCCCACCGAAGACCATCCCTCTAGTCCCCTAACTCTCCCATCGAAGACCATCCCTCTAGTCCCCTAACTCTCTCGTGGACGACCATCTCTCTAATCCCCAAACTGTCCCATCGAAGATCATCCCTCCAGTCACCTAACTCTCCCATCAAAGGCCATTCCTCTAGTTCCCTAATTCTCCCATCAAAGACCATCCCTCTGGTCCCCTAACTCTCCCATCAAAGACCATCCCTCTAGTCCCCTAACTCTCCCATCGAAGATCATCCCTCGAGGCACCAAACTCTCCCATCAAAGGCCATCCCTCTAGTTCCCTAACTCTCCCATCGAAGACCAACCCTCTAGTTCCCTAACTCTCCCATCCAAGACCATTCCTGTAGTACCCTAACTCTCCCATCCAAGACCATTCCTCTAGTCCCCTAACTCACCCTTTGAAGGCCATCCATCTGGTCCCCTAATTCTCCCATTGAAGACCATCCCTCTAGTCCCCTAACTCTCCCATCAAAGACCATCCCTCTAGTCCCCAACTCTCCCATCGAAGACCATCCTTCTAGTCCCCTAACTCTCCCATCGAAGACCATCCCTCTAGTCCCTTAACTCTCCCATCGAAGACCATCCCTCCAGTCCCCTAACTCTCCCATCGAAGACCATCCCTTTAGTCCCCTAACTCTCCCATCAAAAGACATCCCATAGTCCCCCAACTCTCCCATTGAAGACCATCCCTCTAGTCCCCTAACAATCCCATTGAAGACCATCCCTCTAGTCCCCCAACTCTCCCATCGAAGACCATCGCTCTAGTTCATTAACTCTCCCATGGAAGGCCATCCCTCTAGTCCCCTAACTGTCCCATTGAAGACCATCCCTCTAGTCCCTTAACAATCCCATTGAAGACCATCCCTCTAGTCCCCCAACTCTCCCATCGAAGACCATCCCTCTAGTTCATTATCTCTCCCATTGAAGACCATCCCTCTAGTCCCTTAACAATCCCATTGAAGACCATCCCTCTAGTCCCCCAACTCTCCCATCGAAGACCATCGCTCTAGTTCATTAACTCTCCCATGGAAGGCCATCCCTCTAGTCCCCTAACTGTCCCATTGAAGACCATCCCTCTACTCCCTTAACAATCCCATTGAAGACCATCCCTCTAGTCCCCCAACTCTCCCATCGCTCTAGTTCATTAACTCTCCCAGTGAAGACCATCTCTCTAGTCCCCTAACTGTCCCATTGAAGACCATCCCTCTAGTCCCTTAACAATCCCATTGAAGACCATCCCTCTAGTCCCTTAACAATCCCATTGAAGACCAACCCTCTAGACCCGCAACTCTCCCATCGAAGACCATCCCTCTAGTCCCCTAACTGGAAGCTTTACGCAGGAAAATCTAGCCTCTGGTGTCTGGCCACTGGCCAGTGTTCAAGTAGAACACTAGACCTTGGGATCCAGCTCATTCTACCAATACATTCTACCAGCGTAACCAAAGATTAGAGAGTTCTCCCAATCCCTCAGATAGGAAAGCCTCTGGTATCAAACGAAGGTGTGGCTTAATTTTGGATTGCAAATAAATCGTCTACCCCTTCACCTCGAAACATCCTCTCTACCTCTCTCTCCTCCTTTAAGATGCCCCTTAAAGCTGGCTTCTTCAAGCTTGACCTCACCTGTCCTGATATTTCTTTATGTGGCTGAGGCTCCTTCAGTTCAGCTTTCCCATGGCAGAGGTTAAATATCTCCTTGCCGGGTCGCCAATTGCCATTCAGCCCGATCTCCCTGTGAGGCACTCGTGGCTCCTCCTCCCCCGACTTTGTAAAATCCCACGTTTGGCCCTCATTGGGCGTCCCACTCCTTCCATCCTCTCGGTGGCCTCGACACTTCACCCCAGCTCCGCAATTGTAAGAACCAATCAACATCAAAACTGGGCAGCAATCCCCTTCTACCCCCCACCCCCACCTCTCAATCACCCACCGAGCTCCCAATGTTAAATTGAATTACATCAGACACACAGCACAGGAACAGGCCATTCGGCCCATCTGCTCTGTGCTGGTGTTTCTGCTCCACACGAGCCTCCTCCCACCCCCTCTCCATCTCCTCCCATCACCATCTCCTCCTATTCCTTTCTCCCTCATGTGTTTATCCAGCTTCCCCCTTAAATGCATCGATACTATTCACCTCGACCACTCCCCTGTGGTAGCGAGTTCCACATTCTCCCCACTCTCTGGAGACGGACGTTTCTCCTGAATTCCTGATTGGATTCATTAGGGACTATCTGATATTGATGGCCCCCAGTTCTGGTCTCGCCCGCAAGTCTTTGGTAGTCTACGTCTACCCTATCAAATGCTAAATCTTTAAACACCTTTATCAGGTCACCCCTCGGCCTTGTCCTTTCGAGAAAAAAGAGCCCCAGTTGCTTCAGCCTTCCCTAATGAGTATAACCTCTCAGTCCCTTGTAATCGATTTGTGGTGGATGTGAGGCTATAGAGTAATGTGAATAATAATGAAGTCCTTATAATTGTTGAATCAAGATCAGTGAGTCCAGGGCATGTGGATTTATTTTTGAACTCCAATGTGCTGACTTTGCCAAAGCAGGGTCTGCATCTAATGTAACACAGCTGCTGTGTATTGACTGTAACTATGTTGTGTTCTGAAAATGAATTTTCGTCCTTTCTCTGTTGAGGTGAGGCGGGTCTCTCTGAAGACGAAAAGGGATTTCGAAACACGACCTTAGCCGGGGGTTCAGCATTGTAAACAGGGCGAGCAAGGGAAAAGTCAGATGGTGTCCCTGTGTCACTTGGCTGATTGATGTGTGTGGGTAGGGGGACTGTGGAGGTTGGGCGTGTGTCAGTTGTGGCTCAGCCGCGATACCCACCATCTCGGCTCTCACCCAGAATCTGGCACCTGGGCGAACTGACAGGGGGCCCCACTGGTGCCCGTGGAGTCAAAACAAGATTCCACCCTTTCAAGTCAAAAGAGAGAGAGATAGAGCCAGGGAAGTGTGGCACGACAGCAATGACAAAGTATAACATTCACAAGACAGAAAAAAGCCAGGAATTATCTTGCAGTAGGTCGGGAACTGGATCAGTGCACAGGTAGCTCAGGTCCCAGGGTAACCTAGCAGTGTGTCAACTTCAACATAGAATGAGATCCACTGACGTGCAGACAAAAATAAACTCATTTCCACAGTGAACGGATTCCAAACGAATCAACCCAGTCAAATTCCATAGCTACCCAAAACCAGTCTAATATAGTAACGGAGTGTCCAATCAACACAGTGTCCCATAGTAACACAGTGTCCACTCAACCCAGTCTCCTATAGTAACGTAGTGTCTACTCAACCCAGTCTCCTAGAGTAACAGTGTCCACTTAACCCAGTCTCCTATTGCAACACAGTGTCCACTCAACTGAGTCTCCTATAGTAACAGTGTCCACTCAACCCAGTCTCCTATAGTAACAGTGTCCACTCAACCCAGTCTCCTATAGTAACACAGTGTCCACTCAACCCAGTCTCCGATAGTAACACAGTGTCCACTCAACCCAGTCTCCTAGAGTAACACAGTGTCCACTTAACCCAGTCTCCTATTGCAACAGTGTCCACTCAACTGAGTCTCCTATAGTAACACAGTGTCCACTCAACCCAGTCTCCTATAGTAACACAGTGTCCACTCAACCCAGTCTCCTATAGTAACAGTGTCCACTCAACCCAGTCTCCTATAGTAACACAGTGTCCACTCAACCCAGTCTCCGATAGTAACAGTGTCCACTCAACCGAGTCTCCTATTGCAACACTGTGTCCACTCAACCCAGTCTCCAATAGTAACACAGTGTCCACTCAACCCAGTCTCCGAGAGTAACACTGTGTCCACTCAACCCAGTCTCCAATAGTAACACAGTGTCCACTCAACCCAGTTTCCCATTGTAACACAATGTCCACTTTACCTAGTCTCCTAGAGTGACAGTGTCCACTTAACCCAGGCTAATATAATAACACAGTGGCCATTCGACCCAGTCTCCTGTCTTAACATAGTGTAGCCTCTCAACCCAGTCACCTATAGTAACATACTGTCCACTTAAGCCAGTCTCCTCTCATAATGCAAAGTCCACTCAACCCAATATCATATCATAATGCAGTGCCCTTTCAACCCAGTCTCCGAAAGTAACACAATGTCCACTCAATCCAGTTCCCTATAGTAACGCAGTGTCCAATCAACCGAGTCTCCTATAGTAACACAATGTCCACTCAATCCAGTCTCCTATAGTAACGCAGTGTCAACTCAACCTAGTCTCCTATAGTAACAGTGTCCACTCAACCCAGTCTCCTATAGCAACACAGTGTCCACTCAACCCAGTCCCCTATAGTAACACAATGTCCACTCAACCTAGTCTCCTATAGCAACACAGTGTCCACTCAACCCAGTCTCCTAGAGTAACAGTGTCCACTCAACCTAGTCTCCTATAGTAACACAGTGTCCACTCAACCTAGTCTCCTATAGTAACACAGTGTCCACTCAACCTAGTCTCCTATAGTAACACAGTGTCCACTCAACCCAGTCTCCTAGAGTAACACAATATCCACTCAACCCAGTCCCCTATAGTAACACAATGTCCACTCAACCGAGTCTCCTATAGTAACACAGTGTCCACTCAACCTAGTCTCCTATAGTAACACAGTGTCCACTCAACCCAGTCTCCTATAGTAACACAGTGTCCACTCAACCCAGTCTCTTATAGTAACACAGTGTCCACTCAACCCAGTCTCTTATAGTAACACAGTGTCCACTCAACCCAGTCTCCTATAGTAACACAGTGTCTACTCAACCCAGCCCCCTATAGTAACACAGTGTCCACTCAACCCAGTCTCATATAGTAACGCAGTGTCCAATCAACCGAGTCTCCTATAGTAACAGTGTCCACTCAACCTAGTCTCCTATAGTAACGCAGTGTCAACTCAACCTAGTCTCCTATAGTAACACAGTGTCCACTCAACCCAGTCTCCTATAGTAACAGTGTCCACTCAACCCAGTCCCCTATAGTAACACAATGTCCACTCAACCCAGTCTCTTATAGTAACACAGTGTCCACTCAACCCAGTCCCCTATAGTAACGCAGTGTCAACTCAACCTAGTCTCCTATAGTAACACAGTGTCCACTCAACCCAGTCTCCTATAGTAACAGTGTCCACTCAACCCAGTCCCCTATAGCAACACAGTGTCCACTCAACCCAGTCTCCTATAGTAACACAGTGTCCACTCAACCCAGTCCCCTATAGTAACACAGTGTCCACTCAACCCAGTCTCCTAGAGTAACAGTGTCCACTCAACCTAGTCTCCTATAGTAACACAGTGTCCACTCAACCTAGTCTCCTATAGTAACACAGTGTCCACTCAACCTAGTCTCCTATAGTAACAGTGTCCACTCAACCTAGTCTCCTATAGTAACACAGTGTCCACTCAACCCAGTCTCCTAGAGTAACACAATATCCACTCAACCCAGTCCCCTATAGTAACACAGTGTCCACTCAACCTAGTCTCCTATAGTAACACAATGTCCACTCAACCGAGTCTCCTATAGTAACAGTGTCCACTCAACCTAGTCTCCTATAGTAACAGTGTCCACTCAACCCAGTCTCCTATAGTAACACAATGTCCACTCAACCCAGTCTCTTATAGTAACACAGTGTCCACTCAACCCAGTCTCCTATAGTAACACAGTGTCTACTCAACCCAGCCCCCTATAGTAACACAGTGTCCACTCAACCCAGTCTCATATAGTAACAGTGTCCACTCAACCCAGCCCCCTATAGTAACAGTGTCCACTCAACCCAGTCTCATATAGTAACACAGTGTCCACTCAACCCAGTCCCCTATAGTAACACAGTGTCCACTCAACCCAGTCTCCTATAGTAACACAATGTCCACTCAACCCAGTCTCTTATAGTAACAGTGTCCACTCAACCCAGTCTCCACAAGTAACAGTGTCTACTCAACCCAGTCTCCATAAGTAACAGTGTCCACTCAACCCAGCCCCCTATAGTAACACAGTGTCCACACAACCCAGTCTCATATAGTAACACAGTGTCCACTCAACTCAGTCTCCTATAGTAACACAGTGTCCACTCAACCCAGTCCCCTATAGTAACACAGTGTCCACTCAACCCAGTCTCATATAGTAACAGTGTCCACTCAACCTAGTCTCCTATAGTAACACAATGTCCACTCAACCCAGTCTCCATAAGGAACACAGTGTCTACTAAACCCAGTCTCCGATAGTAACAATGTCCACTCAACCCAGTCCCCTATAGTAATGCAATGTCCACTCAACCTAGTCTCCTATAGTAACACAGTGTCCACTCAACCCAGTCTCCATAAGTAACACAGTGTCCACTCGACCCTGTCTCATGTGGTGTCACAGTGTCCACTCAACCCAGTCTTCTGTCGTAACACAGTGTCCTCTCAACCCACTCTCATAGAGTAACAGTGTCCACTCAACCCAATCTCCTAAAGTAACAGTGTCAACTCAACCCAGTCTCCTACAGTAACACAATGTCCTCTCAACCCAGTCTCCAATAGTAACAGTGTCCACTCAATCCAGTCTCGTATCGTAACAGTGTCCACTCAACCCAGTCCCCTATAGTAACACAGTGTCCACTCAACCGAGTCTCCTATTGTAACACAATGTCCACTTAACCTCGTCTCCCAGAGTAACACAGTGTCCACTTAACCCAGGTTAATATAATAACAGTGGCCATTCGTCCCAGTCTTCTGTCTTAACATAGTGTAGCCTCTCAACCCAGTCTCCTAAAGGAACACAATGTCCACTCAATCCAGTCTCGTATGGTAACACAATGTCCGCTCAATACAGTCTCCTATAGTAACACAATGTCCGCTCAATACAGTCTCCTATGGTAACACAGTGTCCACTCAACCCAGTCACCTATAGTAACATATTGTCCACTTAAGCCAGTCTCCTCTCATAATGCAAAGTCCACTCAACCCAATATCATATCATAATGCAGTGCCCTTTCAACCCAGTCTCCGAAAGTAACACAGTGTCCATTCAACCCAGTCCCCTATAGTAACACAATGTCCACTCAACCCAGTTTCCCAAAGTAACAGTGTCCATTCAACCCAGTCTCCTGTCTTAACATAGTGTAGCCTCTCAACCCAGTCTCCTAAAGTAACACAATGTCCACTCAATCCAGTCTCGTATAGTAACACAATGTCCGCTCAATACAGTCTCCTATAGTAACACAATGTCCACTCAACCCAGTTTCCCATAGTAACAGTGTCCACTCAACCCAGCCTCCGATAGAAACACAATGTCCACTCAACCCAGTCCCCTATAGTAACGCAGTGTCCAATCAACCCAGTCTCCTATAGTAACAGTGTCCACTCAACCTGGTCTCCTATAGTAACACAGTGTCCACTCAACCCAGTCTCCTATAGTAACAGTGTCCACTCAACCTGGTCTCCTATAGTAACACAGTGTCCACTCAACCCAGTCTCCTATAGTAACACAGTGTCCACTCAACCTGGTCTCCTATAGTAACACAGTGTCCACTCAACCTAGTCTCCTATAGTAACACAATGTCCACTCAACCCAGTCTCCTAAAATAACACAATGTCCACTTAACCTAGTCTCCTAGAGTAACACAGTGTCCACTTAACCCAGGCTAATATAATAACAGTGGCCATTCGACCCAGTCTCCTGTCTTAACATAGTGTAGCCTCTCAACCCAGTCACCTATAGTAACATACTGTCCACTTAAGCCAGTCTCCTCTCATAATGCAAAGTCCACTCAACCCAATATCATATCATAATGCAGTGCCCTTTCAACCCAGTCTCCTGTCTTAACATAGTGTAGCCTCTCAACCCAGTCTCCTAAAGTAACACAATGTCCACTCAATCCAGTCTCGTATAGTAACACAATGTCCGCTCAACCCAGTTCCCTATAGTAACGCAGTGTCCAATCAACCCAGTCTCCTATAGTAACACAATGTCCACTCAACCGAGTCTCCTATAGTAACGCAGTGTCAACTCAACCTAGTCTCCTATAGTAACAGTGTCCACTCAACCCAGTCTCCTATAGTAACAGTGTCCACTCAACCCAGTCCCCTATAGTAACAGTGTCCACTCAACCTAGTCTCCTAGAGTAACACAGTGTCCACTCAACCTAGTCCCTATCGTAACACAGTGTCCACTCAACCCAGTCTCCGATAGTAACACACTGTCCACTCAACCTAGTCTCCTATAGTAACACAGTGTCCACTCAACCCAGTCTCCTAGAGTAACACAATGTCCACTCAACCCAGTCCCCTATAGTAACACAATGTCCACTCAACCCAGTCCCCTATAGTAATGCAGTGTCCAATCAACCGAGTCTCCTAAAGTAACAATGTCCACTCAACCTAGTCTCCTATAGTAACACAGTGTCCACTCAACCCAGTCTCCTATAGTAACAGTGTCCACTCAACCCAGTCTCTTATAGTAACACAGTGTCCACTCAACCCAGTCCCCTATAGTAACACAATGTCCACTCAACCCAGTCTCTTATAGTAACACAGTGTCCACTCAACCCAGTCTCTTATAGTAACACAGTGTCCACTCAACCCAGTCCCCTATAGTAACACAATGTCCACTCAACCCAGTCTCATAGTAACACAGTGTCCACTCAACCCAGTCTCCTATAGTAACACAATGTCCACTCAACCCAGTCTCCACAAGTAACACAGTGTCTACTCAACCCAGTCTCCATAAGTAACACAGTGTCCACTCAACCCAGCCCCCTATAGTAACAGTGTCCACTCAACCCAGTCTCATATAGTAACAGTGTCCACTCAACCCAGTCTCCTATCGTAACAGTGTCCACTCAACCCAGTCCCCTATAGTAACACAGTGTCCACTCAACCCAGTCTCCTATAGTAACACAATGTCCACTCAACCTAGTCTCCTATAGTAACACAATGTCCACTCAACCCAGTTTCCCAAAGTAACAGTGTCCACTCAACCCAGTCTCCGATAGTAACAATGTCCACTCAACCCAGTCCCCTATAGTAATGCAATGTCCACTCAACCTAGTCTCCTATAGTAACACAGTGTCCACTCAACCGAGTCTCCTATAGTAACGCAGTGTCAACTCAACCTAGTCTCCTATAGTAACAGTGTCCACTCAACCCAGTCTCCTATAGTAACAGTGTCCACTCAACCCAGTCCCCTATAGTAACACAGTGTCCACTCAACCCAGTCTCCTATAGTAACACAATGTCCACTCAACCGAGTCTCCTATAGTAACGCAGTGTCAACTCAACCTAGTCTCCTATAGTAACAGTGTCCACTCAACCCAGTCTCCTATAGTAACAGTGTCCACTCAACCCAGTCCCCTATAGTAACACAGTGTCCACTCAACCCAGTCTCCTATAGTAACACAATGTCCACTCAACCGAGTCTCCTATAGTAACGCAGTGTCAACTCAACCTAGTCTCCTATAGTAACAGTGTCCACTCAACCCAGTCTCCTATAGTAACAGTGTCCACTCAACCCAGTCCCCTATAGTAACACAGTGTCCACTCAACCTAGTCTCCTAGAGTAACACAGTGTCCACTCAACCTAGTCTCCTATCGTAACACAGTGTCCACTCAACCCAGTCTCCGATAGTAACACACTGTCCACTCAACCTAGTCTCCTATAGTAACACAGTGTCCACTCAACCCAGTCTCCTAGAGTAACACAATGTCCACTCAACCCAGTCCCCTTTAGTAACACAATGTCCACTCAACCGAGTCCCCTATAGTAATGCAGTGTCCAATCAACCGAGTCTCCTAAAGTAACAGTGTCCACTCAACCTAGTCTCCTATAGTAACAGTGTCCACTCAACCCAGTCTCCTATAGTAACACAGTGTCCACTCAACCCAGTCTCTTATAGTAACACAGTGTCCACTCAACCCAGTCCCCTATAGTAACACAATGTCCACTCAACCCAGTCTCTTATAGTAACACAGTGTCCACTCAACCCAGTCTCTTATAGTAACAGTGTCCACTCAACCCAGTCCCCTATAGTAACACAATGTCCACTCAACCCAGTCTCTTATAGTAACACAGTGTCCACTCAACCCAGTCCCCTATAGTAACACAATGTCCACTCAACCCAGTCTCCACAAGTAACACAGTGTCTACTCAACCCAGTCTCCATAAGTAACACAGTGTCCACTCAACCCAGCCCCCTATAGTAACACAGTGTCCACTCAACCCAGTCTCATATAGTAACAGTGTCCACTCAACCCAGTCTCCTATCGTAACAGTGTCCACTCAACCCAGTCCCCTATAGTAACACAGTGTCCACTCAACCCAGTCTCCTATAGTAACACAATGTCCACTCAACCTAGTCTCCTATAGTAACACAATGTCCACTCAACCCAGTTTCCCAAAGTAACAGTGTCCACTCAACCCAGTCTCCGATAGTAACAATGTCCACTCAACCCAGTCCCCTATAGTAATGCAATGTCCACTCAACCTAGTCTCCTATAGTAACACAGTGTCCACTCAACCCAGTCTCCATAAGTAACAGTGTCTACTAAACCCAGTCCCCTATAGTAATGCAATGTCCACTCAACCTAGTCTCCTATAGTAACACAGTGTCCACTCAACCCAGTCTCCATAAGTAACACAGTGTCCACTCAACCCAGTCTCCTACAGTAACACAATGTCCTCTCAACCCAGTCTCCAATAGTAACAGCGTCCACTCAATCCAGTCTCGTATCGTAACAGTGTCCACTCAATCCAGTCTCGTATAGTAACACAATGTCCGCTCAACCCAGTCTCCTATAGTAACACTGTGTCTACTCAACCCAGTCTCCAATAGTAACACAGTGTCCACTCAACCGAGTCTCCTATTGTAGCACAATGTCCACTTAACCTAGTCTCCTATTGTAACACAGTGTCCACTTAACCCAGGTTAATATAATAACACAGTGGCCATTCGTCCCAATCTCCTGTCTTAACATAGTGTAGCCTCTCAACCCAGTCTCCTAAAGTAACACAATGTCCACTCAATCCAGTCTCGTATAGTAACACAATGTCCGCTCCATACAGTCTCCTATGGTAACACAATGTCCACTCAACCCAGTCACCTATAGTAACATACTGTCCACTTAAGCCAGTCTCCTACAGTAACACAATGTCCTCTCAACCCAGTTTCCCATAGTAACAGTGTCCACTCAACCCGGTCTCCGATAGAAACACAGTGTCCACTCAACCCAGTCTCCATAAGTAACAGTGTCTACTAAACCCAGTCCCCTATAGTAATGCAATGTCCACTCAACCTAGTCTCCTATAGTAACACAGTGTCCACTCAACCCAGTCTCCATAAGTAACAGTGTCCACTCAACCCAGTCTCCATAAGTAACAGTGTCTACTAAACCCAGTCCCCTATAGCAATGCAATGTCCACTCAACCTAGTCTCCTATTGTAACAGTGTCCACTCAACCCAGTCTCCATAAGTAACACAGTGTCCACTCGACCCTGTCTCATGTGGTGTCACAGTGTCCACTCAACCCAGTCTTCTGTTGTAACAGTGTCCTCTCAACCCACTCTCATATAGTAACAGTGTCCACTCAACCCAATCTCCTAAAGTAACACAGTGTCAACTCAACCCAGTCTCCTACAGTAACACAATGTCCTCTCAACCCAGTCTCCAATAGTAACAGTGTCCACTCAATCCAGTCTCGTATCGTAACAGTGTCCACTCAATCCAGTCTCGTATAGTAACACAGTGTCCACTCAACCCAGTCACCTATAGTAACATACTGTCCACTTAAGCCAGTCTCCTCTCATAATGCAAAGTCCACTCAACCCAATATCATATCATAATGCAGTGCCCTTTCAACCCAGTCTCAGAAAGTAACAGCGTCCATTCAACCCAGTCTCCTGTCTTAACATAGTGTAGCCTCTCAACCCAGTCTCCTAAAGTAACACAGTGTCCACACATCCTAGTCTCCTATAGTAACACAATGTCCACTCAACCCAGTTTCCCAAAGTAACAGTGTCCATTCAACCCAGTCTCCTGTCTTAACATAGTGTAGCCTCTCAACCCAGTCTCCTAAAGTAACACAATGTCCACTCAATCCAGTCTCGTATAGTAACACAATGTCCGCTCAATACAGTCTCCTATAGTAACACAATGTCCACTCAACCCAGTTTCCCATAGTAACAGTGTCCACTCAACCCGGTCTCCGATAGAAACAGTGTCCACTCAACCCAGTCTCCATAAGTAACACAGTGTCTACTAAACCCAGTCCCCTATAGTAATGCAATGTCCACTCAACCTAGTCTCCTATAGTAACACAGTGTCCACTCAACCCAGTCTCCATAAGTAACAGTGTCCACTCAACCCAGTCTCCATAAGTAACAGTGTCTACTAAACCCAGTCCCCTATAGCAATGCAATGTCCACTCAACCTAGTCTCCTATTGTAACAGTGTCCACTCAACCCAGTCTCCATAAGTAACACAGTGTCCACTCGACCCTGTCTCATGTGGTGTCACAGTGTCCACTCAACCCAGTCTTCTGTTGTAACAGTGTCCTCTCAACCCACTCTCATATAGTAACAGTGTCCACTCAACCCAATCTCCTAAAGTAACAGTGTCAACTCAACCCAGTCTCCTACAGTAACACAATGTCCTCTCAACCCAGTCTCCAATAGTAACAGTGTCCACTCAATCCAGTCTCGTATCGTAACAATGTCCACTCAATCCAGTCTCGTATAGTAACACAATGTCCGCTCAACCCAGTCTCCTATAGTAACACTGTGTCTACTCAACCCAGTCTCCAATAGTAACAGTGTCCACTCAACCGAGTCTCCTATTGTAACACAATGTCCACTTAACCTCGTCTCCCAGAGTAACACAGTGTCCACTTAACCCAGGTTAATATAATAACAGTGGCCATTCGTCCCAGTCTCCTGTCTTAACATAGTGTAGCCTCTCAACCCAGTCTCCTAAAGTAACACAATGTCCACTCAATCCAGTCTCGTATAGTAACACAATGTCCGCTCAATACAGTCTCCTATGGTAACACAATGTCCACTCAACCCAGTTTCCCATAGTAACACAGTGTCCACTCAACCCAGTCACCTATAGTAACATACTGTCCACTTAAGCCAGTCTCCTCTCATAATGCAAAGTCCACTCAACCCAATATCATATCATAATGCAGTGCCCTTTCAACCCAGTCTCAGAAAGTAACACAGCGTCCATTCAACCCAGTCTCCTGTCTTAACACAGTGTAGCCTCTCAACCCAGTCTCCTAAAGTAACAGTGTCCACACATCCTAGTCTCCTCTAGTAACACAATGTCCACTCAACCCAGTTTCCCAAAGTAACAGTGTCCATTCAACCCAGTCTCCTGTCTTAACATAGTGTAGCCTCTCAACCCAGTCTCCTAAAGTAACACAATGTCCACTCAATCCAGTCTCGTATAGTAACACAATGTCCGCTCAATACAGTCTCCTATAGTAACACAATGTCCACTCAACCCAGTTTCCCATAGTAACAGTGTCCACTCAACCCGGTCTCCGATAGAAACACAGTGTCCACTCAACCCAGTCTCCATAAGTAACAGTGTCTACTAAACCCAGTCCCCTATAGTAATGCAATGTCCACTCAACCTAGTCTCCTATAGTAACACAGTGTCCACTCAACCCAGTCTCCATAAGTAACACAGTGTCCACTCAACCCAGTCTCCATAAGTAACAGTGTCTACTAAACCCAGTCCCCTATAGCAATGCAATGTCCACTCAACCTAGTCTCCTATTGTAACAGTGTCCACTCAACCCAGTCTCCATAAGTAACACAGTGTCCACTCGACCCTGTCTCATGTGGTGTCACAGTGTCCACTCAACCCAGTCTTCTGTTGTAACAGTGTCCTCTCAACCCACTCTCATATAGTAACAGTGTCCACTCAACCCAATCTCCTAAAGTAACAGTGTCAACTCAACCCAGTCTCCTACAGTAACACAATGTCCTCTCAACCCAGTCTCCAATAGTAACAGTGTCCACTCAATCCAGTCTCGTATCGTAACAGTGTCCACTCAATCCAGTCTCGTATAGTAACACAATGTCCACTCAACCGAGTCTCCTATTGTAACACAATGTCCACTTAACCTCGTCTCCCAGAGTAACAGTGTCCACTTAACCCAGGTTAATATAATAACACAGTGGCCATTCGTCCCAGTCTCCTGTCTTAACATAGTGTAGCCTCTCAACCCAGTCTCCTAAAGTAACACAATGTCCACTCAATCCAGTCTCGTATAGTAACACAATGTCCGCTCAATACAGTCTCGTATAGTAACACAATGTCCGCTCAATACAGTCTCCTATGGTAACACAATGTCCACTCAACCCAGTTTCCCATAGTAACACAGTGTCCACTCAACCCAGTCACCTATAGTAACATACTGTCCACTTAAGCCAGTCTCCTCTCATAATGCAAAGTCCACTCAACCCAATATCATATCATAATGCAGTGCCCTTTCAACCCAGTCTCAGAAAGTAACACAGCGTCCATTCAACCCAGTCTCCTGTCTTAACATAGTGTAGCCTCTCAACCCAGTCTCCTAAAGTAACACAATGTCCACTCAATCCAGTCTCGTATAGTAACACAATGTCCGCTCAACCCAGTTTCCCAAAGTAACAGTGTCCATTCAACCCAGTCTCCTGTCTTAACATAGTGTAGCCTCTCAACCCAGTCTCCTAAAGTAACACAATGTCCACTCAATCCAGTCTCGTATAGTAACACAATGTCCGCTCAATACAGTCTCCTATAGTAACACAATGTCCACTCAACCCAGTTTCCCATAGTAACAGTGTCCACTCAATACAGTCTCCTATGGTAACACAATGTCCACTCAACCCAGTCTCCATAAGTAACACAGTGTCCACTCAACCCAGTCTTCTGTCGTAACAGTGTCCTCTCAACCCACTCTCATAGTAACAGTGTCCACTCAACCCAATCTCCTAAAGTAACACAGTGTCAACTCAACCCAGTCACCTATAGTGACATACTGTCCACTTAAGCCAGTCTCGTCTCATAATGCAAAGTCCACTCAACCCAATATCCTATCATAATGCAGTGCCCTTTCAACCCAGTCTCCTAGAGTAACAGTGTCCATTCAACCCAGTCTCCTGTCTTAACATAGTGTAGCCTCTCAACCCAGTCTCCTATAGTAACAGTGTCCACTCAAACCAGTTTCCTTAAGGAACACAATGTCCACTCAATCCAGTCTCCTATAGTAACACAATGTTCACTCAACCGAGTTTCCTATCGTAACGCAGTGTCCACTCAACCTAGTCACCTATAGTAACACAGTGTTCACTCAACCCAGTCTCCATAGGTTAAACAGTGTCCACTCAACCCAGTCTCCTCTCGTAACAAAGCGTCCACTCAAGTTAGTCTCCTTAAGTATCACAGTGTGCACTCAACCCCATCTCCAACAGTAGCACAGTGTGCACTCAACCCAATCTCCTCTTGTAACACAATGTCCATTCAACCCAGTCTCCTGTAGTATCACAGTTTCCTCTCAACCCAGTCTGCAAGTGTAATGCAATGTCTTCTCAACCCAGTCTCCTATAGTATCACAGTGTCCACTCAATCCAGTCTGCAAGTGTAATGCAATGTCTTCTCAATCCATTCTCCTGTAGTAACGCAGTGTCCACTCGACCCAGTCTCCTATAGTAACACAGTGTCCACTCAATCCAGTCTCCTATAGTAACAGTGTCCTCTCAACACAGTCTGCAAGTGTAATGCAATGTCTTCTCAACCCAGACTCTGAAAGAAACACATTGTCCATTCAAACCAGTCTCCTACAGTAACAGTGTCCACTCAACCCAGTCTCCTCTCGTAACAGAGTGTCCACTCAACCCACTCTCCTATCATAATACAGTGTTCACTCATCCCATTCTCCTCCAGTAACACAGGGCTCATTCAACCCTGTCACCCACAGTAACACAGTGCCCACTCAACCCAGTCTCCTTAAGTAACACAGTGTCCACTCACCCCAGTCCCCTGTTGTAACACAGTGTCTCCATGACCCAGTCTCCTAAAGTAACAGTCTCCACTCAACCCAGTCTGCTATGGTAACACAGTGTCCCCATGACCCAGTCTCCTAAAGTAACAGTGTCCACTTAACCCAGTCTCCTCTCGTAATGCAATGTCCACTCAACCCAGTCTCCTGTCAAACCACAGTGTCCTCTCAAACCAGTCTGCTACATTAACAGTGTCCTCTCAACCCAGTCTCCTATCGTAACAGTGTCCACTCAACCCCGTCTCCAACAGTAGCACAGTGTGCACTCAACCCAATCTCCTCTTGTAACACAATGTCCATTCAACCCAGTCTCCTGTAGTATCAGTTTCCTCTCAACCCAGTCTGCAAGTGTAATGCAATGTCTTCTCAACCCAGTCTCCTATAGTAACGCAGTGTCCACTCAATCCAGTCTCCTATAGTAACACAGTGTCCACTCAATCCAGTCTCCTATAGTAACACAGTGTCCACTCAATCCAGTCTCCGATAGTAACGCAGTGCGGATGCTGAGTGGATGTGAGTTCCGAAGAAGGGTCACTGACCCGAAACGTTAACTCTGCTTCTCTTTCCACAGATGCTGCCACACCTGCTGAGTGAATCCAGCATTTCTTGTTTTTGTCCCAGTAACATACTGTCCACTTAAGCCAGTCTCCTCTCATAATGCAAAGACCACTCAACCCAATATCATATCATAATGCAGTGCCCTTTCAACCCAGTCTCCTAGAGTAACAGTGTCCACTCAAACCAGTCTCCTATAGTAACACAATGTTCACTCAACCGAGTCTCCTATCGTAATGCAGTGTCCACTCAACCTAGTCACCTATAGTAACACAGTGTTCACTCAACCCAGTCTCCATAGGTTAAACAGTGTCCACTCAACCCAGTCTCCTCTCGTAACAAAGCGTCCACTCAAGTTAGTCTCCTTAAGTATCACAGTGTGCACTCAACCCAGTCTCCAACAGTAGCACAGTGTGCACTCAACCCAATCTCCTCTTGTAACACAATGTCCATTCAACCCAGTCTCCTGTAGTATCAGTTTCCTCTCAACCCAGTCTGCAAGTGTAATGCAATGTCTTCTCAACCCAGTCTCCTATAGTAACAGAGTCCACTCAATCCAGTCTCCTATAGTAACACAGTGTCCACTCAATCCAGTCTCCTAGAGTAACGCAGTGTCCACTCCACACAGTCTGCAAGTGTAATGCAATGTCTTCTCAACCCAGACTCTGAAAGAAACTCAATGTCCATTCAAACCAGTCTCCTACAGGAACACAGTGTCCACTCAACCCAGTCTCCTATCATAATACAGTGTTCACTCATCCCATTCTCCTCCAGTAACACAGGGCTCATTCAACCCTGTCTCCTACAGTAACACAGTGCCCACTCAACCCAGTCTCCTTAAGTAACAGTTTCCACTCAACACAGTCTCCTATTGTAATGCACTGTCCACTCAACCCAGTCCCCTTAAGTAACAGTGTCCACTCACCCCAGTCTCCTGTTGTAACACAGTGTCCCCATGACCCAGTCTCCTAAAGTAACACAGTCTCCACTCAACCCAGTCTGCTATGGTAACAGTGTCCCCATGACCCAGTCTCCTGTCAAACCACAGTGTCCTCTCAAAACAGTCTGCTACATTAACAGTGTCCTCTCAACCCTGTCTCCTAGAGCAACACAGTGTCCACTCAACCTCGTCTCCTATATTAACACAGTGCCCAGTCTACCCACTCTCCTTAAGTAACAGTGTCCTCTCAACCTCATCTCCAATTGTAACACAGTGTCCATCGTCCCAGTCTCCTTAAGTAACACAATGTCCACTTGACCCAGTCACCTTAAGTAACGCAGTGTCTACTCAACCCAGTCTCCTCTCATAACAGTGTCCACTCAACACAGTCTCCTCCAGTAACACAAGTTCCATTCAACCCAGTCTCCGATAGTAATGCAAAGTCCACGCAACCCATTATCCTAAAGTAACAGTGTCCACTCAACCCAGTCTCCGAAAGTAACAGTGTCCACTCAACCCAGTCTCACAAAGTAACAGTGTCCACTCAACCCAGTCTCACAAAGTAACACTGTGTCCACTCAACCCAGTCTCACAAAGTAACAGTGTCCACTCAACCCAGTCTCACAAAGTAACAGTGTCCACTCAACCCAGTCTCACAAAGTAACACAGTGTCCATTCAACCCAGTATCCTAAAGTAACACAGTGTCCACTCAACCCAGTATCCTAAAGTAACACAGTGTCCATTCAACCCAGTATCCTAAAGTAACAGTGTCCACTCAAGCCAGTCTCACAAAGTAACAGTGTCCACTCAACCCAGTCTCCGAAAGTAACAGTGTCCACTCAACCCAGTCTCCGAAAGTAACAGTGTCCACTCAACCCAGTCTCCGAAAGTAACAGTGTCCACTCAACCCAGTCTCCGAAAGTAACAGTGTCCACTCAACCCAGTCTCACAAAGTAACACAGTGTCCACTCAACCCAGTCTCCGAAAGTAACAGTGTCCACTCAACCCAGTCTCACAAAGTAACACAGTGTCCATTCAACCCAGTATCCTAAAGTAACACAGTGTCCACTCAACCCAGTCTCCTGAAATAACACAGTGTCCACTCATCCCAGTCTACTATAGTAACACAGTGTCCACTCAACCCAGTCTCCTTTAGTAACAGTGTCCACTCAACCCAGTCTCCTTCAGTAACACTGTGTCCACTCAACCCAGTCTCCTGAAATAACAGTGTCCACTCAACCCAGTCTCACAAAGTAACACACTGTCCATTCAACCCAGTATCCTAAAGTAACACAGTGTCCACTCAACCCAGTATCCTAAAGTAACACAGTGTCCACTCAACCCAGTCTCCTATAGTAACACAGTGTCCACTCAACCCAGTCTACTATAGTAACACAGTGTCCACTCAACCCAGTCTCCTAGAATAACACACTGTCCACTCAACCCAGTCTACTATAGTAACAGTGACCACAAATCCCAATCTACTATAGTACCACCATGTTGATTCGAACCAGTCTCCTGAAGTAACAGTGTCCACTCAACCCAGTCTCCATAAGTTACACAGTGTCCACTCGAGCCTGTCTCATGTGGTGTCACAGTGTCCACTCAACCCCGTCTCCTCTCGTAACACACTGTCCACTCAACCCAGTTTGCTATGGTAACTCAGTGTCCACTCAACCGAGTCTCCATAAGTAACACAGTGTCCACTCGACCCTGTCTCATGTGGTGTCACAGTGTCCACTCAACCTCGTCTCCTCTCGTAACACACTGTCCACTCAACCCAGTTTGCTATGGTAACTCAGTGTCCACTCAACCGAGTCTCCATAAGTAACACAGTGTCCACTCGAGCCTGTCTCATGTGGTGTCACCGTGTCCACTCAACCCAGTCTCCTATAGTAACACAGTGACCACATATCCCAATTTACTATAGTAACACAGTGTCCACTCAACCCAGTCTCATTAAGTAACACAGTGTCCACTCAACCCAGTCTCATTAAGTAACAGTGTCCACTCACTCCAGCCTCCTAAAATCACACAATGTCCACTCCAGCAGGTCTCCTATAATAACGCTCTGTCCACTCGACCCAGTCTCCTTCAGTAACACACTGTCCACTCGACCCAGTCTACTATAGTAACAGTGTCCACTCAACCCAGTCTCATACAGTAAGACACTATCCTCTCAACCCAATCTCCTATAGTAACACAGTGTCTACTCAACCCAGTCTACTATAGTAACACACTGTCCACTCGCCCAGTCTCCTTCAGTAACACACTGTCCACTCGACCCAGTCTACTATAGTAACACAGTGTCCACTGAACCCAGTCTCATACAGTAAGACACTATCCTCTCAACCCAATCTCCTATAGTAACAATGTCCACTCAACCCAGTCCCCTATAGTAATGCAATGTCCACTCAACTGAGTCTCCATAAGTAACAGTGTCCACTCAACCCAGTCTCATTAAGTAACACAGTGACCACTCAGCCCAGTCTCCTACAGTTACACAGTGTCCACTCAACCCAGTCTCTTTTCGCAATGCAAGGTCCACTCAACCCAGTCTCATACAGTAAGACACTGTCCTCTCAACCCAATCTCCTATAGTAACACAGTGTCCACTGAACCCAATCTCCTATAATAACACAGTGTCCACTCAGCCCAGTCTCCTACACTTACACAATGTCCACTCAGCCCAGTCTCTTTTCGCAATGCAAAGTCCACTCAACCCAGTTTCCCAAAGTAACACAGTGTCCACTCAACCCAGTCTCCATAAGTAACAGTATCCATTCAACCCAGTATCCTAAAGTAACAGTGTCCACTCAACCCAGTCTCCATAAGTAACACAGTGTCCATTCAACCCAGTATCCTAAAGTAACAGTGTCCACTCAACCCAGTCTCCGAAAGTAACACAGTGTCCATTCAACCCAGTATCCTAAAGTAACACAGTGTCCACTCAACCCAGTCTCCGAAAGTAACAGTGTCCATTCAACCCAGTATCCTAAAGTAACAGTGTCCACTCAACCCAGTATCCTAAAGTAACACAGTGTCCATTCAACCCAGTATCCTAAAGTAACAGTGTCCACTCAACCCAGTCTCCGAAAGTAACACAGTGTCCATTCAACCCAGTATCCTAAAGTAACACAGTGTCCACTCAACCCAGTCTCCGAAAGTAACAGTGTCCACTCAACCCAGTATCCTAAAGTAACACAGTGTCCACTCAACCCAGTCTCCTGAAATAACACAGTGTCCACTCAACCCAGTCTACTATAGTAACAGTGTCCACTCAACCCAGTCTCCTATAGTAACACAGTGTCCACTCAACGCTGTTTCCTAAAGTAACACAGTGTCCACTCAACCCAGTCTACTATAGTAACACAGTGTCCACTCAACCCAGTCTCCTAGAATAACAGTGTCCACTCAACCCAGTCTCCTAGAATAACACTGTCCACTCAACCCAGTCTACTATAGTAACAGTGACCACAAAACCCAATCTACTATAGTACCACCATGTTGATTCGAACCAGTCTCCTGAAGTAACACAGTGTCCACTCAACCCAGTCTCCATAGGTTACACAGTGTCCACTCGAGCCTGTCTCATGTGGTGTCACAGTGTCCACTCAACCCCGTCTCCTCTCGTAACACACTGTCCACTCAACCCAGTTTGCTATGGTAACTCAGTGTCCACTCAACCGAGTCTCCATAAGTAACACAGTGTCCACTCGACCCTGTCTCATGTGGTGTCACAGTGTCCACTCAACCCCGTCTCCTCTCGTAACACACTGTCCACTCAACCCAGTTTGCTATGGTAACTCAGTGTCCACTCAACCGAGTCTCCATAAGTAACACAGTGTCCACTCGAGCCTGTCTCATGTGGTGTCACCGTGTCCACTCAACCCAGTCTCCTATAGTAACACAGTGACCACATATCCCAATTTACTATAGTAACACCGTGTCCACTCAACCCAGTCTCATTAAGTTACACAGTGTCCACTCAACCCAGTCTCATTAAGTAACAGTGTCCACTCACTCCAGCCTCCTAAAATCACACAATGTCCACTCCAGCAGGTCTCCTATAATAACGCTCTGTCCACTCGACCCAGTCTCCTTCAGTAACACACTGTCCACTCGACCCAGTCTACTATAGTAACAGTGTCCACTCAACCCAGTCTCATACAGTAAGACACTATCCTCTCAACCCAATCTCCTATAGTAACACACTGTCCACTCGACCCAGTCTACTATAGTAACACAGTGTCCACTCAACCCAGTCTCATACAGTAAGACACTATCCTCTCAACCCAATCTCCTATAGTAACAGTGTCCACTCAACCCAGTCTCCTATAGTAACAATGTCCACTCAACCCAGTCCCCTATAGTAATGCAATGTCCACTCAACCAAGTCTCCATAAGTAACACAGTGTCCACTCAACCCAGTCTCATTAAGTAACAC
This sequence comes from Heterodontus francisci, assembly GCF_036365525.1. Taxonomy (NCBI): domain Eukaryota; kingdom Metazoa; phylum Chordata; class Chondrichthyes; order Heterodontiformes; family Heterodontidae; genus Heterodontus; species Heterodontus francisci. The sequence goes on along the minus strand of NC_090414.1, from coordinate 17,124,981 downwards.
AGTGACCACTCAGCCCAGTCTCCTACAGTTACACAATGTCCACTCAACCCAGTCTCTTTTCGCAATGCAAGGTCCACTCAACCCAGTCTCATACAGTAAGACACTGTCCTCTCAACCCAATCTCCTATAGTAACACAGTGTCCACTGAACCCAGTCTCCATAAGTAACAGTATCCATTCAACCCAGTATCCTAAAGTAACACAGTGTCCACTCAACCCAGTCTCCGAAAGTAACACAGTGTCCACTCAACCCAGTATCCTAAAGTAACACAGTGTCCATTCAACCCAGTATCCTAAAGTAACAGTGTCCATTCAACCCAGTATCCTAAAGTAACACAGTGTCCACTCAACCCAGTCTCCGAAAGTAACAGTGTCCACTCAACCCAGTCTACTATAGTAACAGTGTCCACTCAACCCAGTCTCCTATAGTAACACAGTGTCCACTCAACGCTGTCTCCTATAGTAACAGTGTCCACTCAACGCTGTTTCCTATAGTAACACATTGTCCACTCAAACCAGTCGCCTATAGTCACACAATGCCCACTCAGACCAGTCTCCTGAAGTAACACAGTGTCCACTCAACCCAGTCTCCCATAGTAATGCAATGTCCACTCAACCCAGTCTACTATAGTAACACAGTGTCCACTCAACCCAGTCTACTATAGTAACACACTGTCCACTCAACCCAGTCTACTATAGTAACACAGTGACCACAAATCCCAATCGACTATAGTACCACCGTGTTGATTCGACCCAGTCTCCTAAAGTAACACAGTGTCCACTCAACCCAGTCTGCTATGGTAACTCAGTGTCCACTCAACTGAGTCTCCATAAGTAACACAGTGTCCACTCAAGCCTGTCTCATGTGGTGTCACCGTGTCCACTCAACCCAGTCTCCTTTACTAACACAGTGACCACAAATCCCAATTTACTATAGTAACACAGTGTCCACTCAACCCAGTCTCCATAAGTTACACAGTGTCCACTCAACCCAGTCTCATTAAGTAACACAGTGACCACTCAGCCCAGTCTCATTTAGTAACACAGTGACCACAAATCCCAATTTACTATAGTAACACCGTGTTGATTCGACCCAGTCTCCTAAAGTAACACAGTGTCCACTCAAACCAGTCGCCTATAGTCACACAATGCCCACTCAGACCAGTCTCCTGAAGTAACACAGTGTCCACTCAACCCAGTCTCCCATAGTAATGCAATGTCCACTCAACCCAGTCTACTATAGTAACACACTGTCCACTCAACCCAGTCTACTATAGTAACACAGTGACCACAAATCCCAATCGACTATAGTACCACCGTGTTGATTCGACCCAGTCTCCTAAAGTAACACAGTGTCCACTCAACCCAGTCTGCTATGGTAACTCAGTGTCCACTCAACCGAGTCTCCATAAGTAACACAGTGTCCACTCAAACCTGTCTCATGTGGTGTCACCGTGTCCACTCAACCCAGTCTCCTATAGTAACACAGTGACCACAAATCCCAATTTACTATAGTAACACAGTGTCCACTCAACCCAGTCTCCATAAGTTACACAGTGCCCACTCGAACCTGTCTCATGTGGTGTCACAGTGTCCACTCAACCCCGTCTCCTCTCATAACACACTGTCCACTCAACCCAGTCTGCTATGGTAACAGTGTGCACACAACCCAGTCTCCGATAGTAACACACTGTCCACTCAACCCAGTCTGCTATGGTAACTCAGTGTCCACTCAACCGAGTCTCCATAAGTAACAGTGTCCACTCGAGCCTGTCTCATGTGGTGTCACCGTGTCCACTCAACCCAGTCTCCTAAAGTAACACAGTGTCCACTCAACCCAGTCTCCATAAGTTACACAGTGTCCACTCAACCCAGTCTCCTATAGTAACACACTGTCCACTCAACCCAGTCTGCTATGGTAACACAGTGTCCACTCAACCGAGTCTCCATAAGTAACACACTGTCCACTCAACCCAGTCTGCTATGGTAACTCAGTGTCCACTCAACCGAGTCTCCATAAGTAACACAGTGTCCACTCAACCCAGTCTCATTAAGTAACACAGTGTCCACTCAACCCAGTCTCATTAAGTAACACAGTGTCCACTCAACCCAGTCTCATTAAGTAACAGTGTCCACTCACTCCAGCCTCCTAAAATCACACAATGTCCACTCCAGCAGGTCTCCTATAATAACGCTCTGTCCACTCGACCCAGTCTCCTTCAGTAACACACTGTCCACTCGACCCAGTCTACTATAGTAACAGTGTCCACTCAACCCAGTCTCTTTTCGCAATGCAAGGTCCACTCAACCCAGTCTCATACAGTAAGACACTGTCCTCTCAACCCAATCTCCTATAGTAACACAGTGTCCACTCAACCCAGTCTCCTATAGTAACACAGTGTCCACTCAACCCAGTCCCCTATAGTAATGCAATGTCCACTCAACCAAGTCTCCATAAGTAACACAGTGTCCACTCAACCCAGTCTCATTAAGTAACACAGTGACCATTCAGCCCAGTCTCCTACAGTTACACAATGTCCGCTCAACCCAGTCTCTTTTCGCAATGCAAGGTCCACTCAACCCAGTCTCATACAGTAAGACACTGTCCTCTCAACCCAATCTCCTATAGTAACACAGTGTCCACCAAACCCAATCTCCTATAGTAACAGTGTCCACCAAACCCAATCTCCTATAGTAACAGTGTCCACTCCGCGCAGTCTCCTACACTTACACACAATGTCCACTCAACCCAGTCTCTTTTCGCAATGCAAGGTCCACTCAACCCAGTCTCATACAGTAAGACACTGTCCTCTCAACCCAATCTCCTAAAGTAACACAGTGTCTACCAAACCCAATCTCCTATAATAACACAGTGTCCACTAAACCCAATCTCCGATAGTAACACAGTGTCCTCTAAACCCAATCTCCTATAGTAACAGTGTCCACTAAACCCAATCTCCTATAGTAACACAGTGTCCTCTAAACCCAATCTCCTACAGTAACACAGTGTCCACTAAACCCAATCTCCTATAGTAACACAGTGTCCTCTAAACCCAATCTCCTACAGTAACACAGTGTCCACTAAACCCAATCTCCTATAGTAACAGTGTCCTCTAAACCCAATCTCCTATAGTAACACAGTGTCCACTAAACCCAATCTCCTATAGTAACAGTGTCCACTAAACCCAATCTCCTATAGTAACAGTGTCCTCTAAACCCAATCTCCTACAGTAACACAGTGTCCTCTAAACCCAATCTCCGATAGTAACACAGTGTCCACTAAACCCAATCTCCTATAGTAACAGTGTCCTCTAAACCCAATCTCCTACAGTAACACAGTGTCCCCTAAACCCAATCTCCTACAGTAACACAGTGTCCACTAAACCCAATCTCCTACAGTAACACAGTGTCCTCTAAACCCAATCTCCTACAGTAACACAGTGTCCTCTAAACCCAATCTCCTACAGTAACAGTGTCCACTAAACCCAATCTCCTATAGTAACACAGTGTCCACTAAACCCAATCTCCTATAGTAACAGTGTCCTCTAAACCCAATCTCCTACAGTAACAGTGTCCTCTAAACCCAATCTCCTACAGTAACAGTGTCCACTAAACCCAATCTCCTATAGTAACAGTGTCCTCTAAACCCAATCTCCTACAGTAACACAGTGTCCACTAAACCCAATCTCCTATAGTAACACATTGTCCTCTAAACCCAATCTCCTATGGTAACAGTGTCCACTAAACCCAATCTCCTATAGTAACACAGTGTCCTCTAAAGCCAATCTCCTACAGTAACACAGTGTCCACTAAACCCAATCTCCTATAGTAACAGTGTCCTCTAAACCCAATCTCCTATAGTAACACAGTGTCCACTAAACCCAATCTCCTATAGTAACAGTGTCCTCTAAACCCAATCTCCTATAGTAACACAGTGTCCACTAAACCCAATCTCCTACAGTAAAACAGTGTCCACTCAACCGATTCTCCTAAAGTAACAGTGACCACTCAACCCAGTCTCCTATAGTAAAACAGTGTCCACTCAACCCAGTCTCCTATAGTAACACAGTGTCCACTCAACCCATTCTCCTATAGTAACACAGTGTCCACTCAACCCTTTCTCCTATAGTAACACAGTGCCCACTCTGCCCAGTCTCCTTAAGTAACACAGTGTCCACTCAACACTGTCTCCTATTGTAATGCAACGTCCACTCAACTCATTCCCCTGCAGTAACACAGTGCCCACTCAAACCAGTCGCCTATAGTAACACAGTGCCCACTCTGACCAGTCTCCTTAAGTAACACAGTGTCCACTCAACACTGTCTCCTATTGTAATGCAATGTCCACTCAACTCATTCTCCTGCAGTAACACAGTGCCCACTCAACCCAGTCTCCTTAAGTAACAGTGTCCACTCAACACTGTCTCCTATTGTAATGCACTGTCCACTCAACCCAGTCCCCTTAAGTAACGCAGTGTCCACTCACCCCAGTCTCCTGTTGTAACACAGTGTCCCCATGACCCAGTCTCCTAAAATAACAGTGTCCACTCAACCCAGTCTCCTTAAGTAACAGTGTCCACTCAACCCAGTCCCCTTAAGTAACAGTGTCCACTCACCTCAGTCTCCTGTTGTAACAGTGTCCCCATGACCCAGTCTCCTAAAGTAACACAGTCTCCACTCAACCCAGTCTGCTATGGTAACACAGTGTCCCCATGACCCAGTCTCCTAAAGTCACAGTGTCCACTTAACCCAGTCTCCTCTCGTAATGCAATGTCCACTCAACCCATTCTCCTATAGTGACACAGCGTCCACTCAACCCAGTCTCACAAAGTAACACAGTGTCCACTCAACCCAGTCTCCTAAAGTAACACAGTGTCCACTCATCCCAGTCTACTATAGGAACACAATGTCCACTCAACCCAGTCTCCTATAGTAACAGTTTCCTCTCAACGCAGTCTCCTGAAATAACATAGTGTCCACTCATCCCAGTCTACTATAGTAACAGTGTCCACTCAATCCAGTCTCCGATAGTAACACAGTTTCCTCTCAACCCAGTCTCCTGAAATAACACAGTGTCCACTCATCCCAGTCTACTATAGTAACACAGTTTCCTCTCAACCCAGTCTCCTGAAATAACACAGTGTCCACTCAATCCAGTCTCCTAAAGTAACACAGTGTCCACTCAACCCAGTCTCCTGAAATAACAGTGTCCTCTCAACCCAGTCTCCTAAAGTAACAGTGTCCACTCAACCCAGTCTCCTATAGTAACAGTTTCCTCTCAACCCAGTCTCCTGAAATAACAGTGTCCTCTCAACCCAGTCTCCTAAAGTAACAGTGTCCACTCAACCCAGTCTCCTAAAGTAACACAGTGTCCACTCAACCCAGTCTCCTAAAGTAACAGTGTCCTCTCAACCCAGTCTCCTATAGTAACACAGTTTCCTCTCAACCCAGTCTCCTGAAATAACAGTGTCCACTCAACCCAGTCTCCTAAAGTAACACAGTGTCCACTCAATCCAGTCTCCTAAAGTAACACAGTTCCCTCTCAACCCAGTCTCCTGAAATAACACAGTGTCCACTCATCCCAGTCTACTATTGTAACACAGTGTCCACTCAACCCAGTCTCCTATAGTAACACAGTTTCCTCTCAACCCAGTCTCCTGAAATAACACAGTGTCCTCTCAACCCAGTCTCCTAAAGTAACACAGTGTCCACTCAACCCAGTCTCCTATAGTAACACAGTTTCCTCTCAACCCAGTCTCCTGAAATAACACAGTGTCCACTCAACCCAGTCTCCTAAAGTAACAGTGTCCACTCAACACAGTCTCCTATAGTAACACAGTTCCCTCTCAACCCAGTCTCCTGAAATAACAGTGTCCACTCATCCCAGTCTACTATAGTAACACAGTGACCACAAATCCCAGTCTACTATAGTAACACAGTGACCACTCTCCCCAGGCTCCTGAAATAACAGTGTCCAATCTGCCCAGTCTTCCAAAGTAACACAGTGTCCACTCAACCCAGTCTCCTATTGTAACACAGTGTCCACTCAACCCAGTCCCCTATAGTAATGCAATGTCCACTCAACCCAGTCTCCTATAGTAACAGTGTCCACTCAACCCAGTCTCCTATAGTAAAACAGTGTCCACTCAACCCAGTCTCCTATAGTAACAGTGTCCACTCAATCCAGTCTCCTATAATAACACAGTGTCCACTCAACCCAGTCTCCTATAGTAACACAGTGTCCACTCAATCCAGTCTCCTGTAGTAACACAGTGTCCACTCAATCCAGTCTCCTACAGTAACAGTGTCCACTCAGCCCAGTCTCCTGTAGGAACACAATGTCCACTCAATCCAGTCTCCTACAGTAACACAGTGTCCACTCAGCCCAGTCTCCTGTAGGAACACAATGTCCACTCAAAGCAGTCTCCTATAGTAACACAGTGTCCACTTAAACTAGTCTCATGAATTAACACAGTGTCCATTCAACCCGTCTCCTATAGTAACACAGTGGCCACTCTACCCAGTCTCCTTTAGTAACACAATGTCCTCTCAACCCATTCTCCTGCAATAACAGAGTGTCCTCTCAACCCATTCTCCTGAAATAACACAGTGTCCACTCAACCCAGTCTCCTAAAGTAACAGTGTCCACTCAACCCAGTCTCCTATAGTAACACAGTGTCCACTCAACCCAGTCTCCTGAAATAACACAGTGTCCTCTCAACCCAGTCTCCTAAAGTAACACAGTGTCCACTCAACCCAGTCTCCTATAGTAACACAGTTTCCTCTCAACCCAGTCTCCTGAAATAACAGTGTCCACTCAACCCAGTCTCCTAAAGTAACACAGTGTCCACTCAATCCAGTCTCCTATAGTAACACAGTGTCCACTCAACCCAGTCTCCTGAAATAACAGTGTCCTCTCAACCCAGTCTCCTAAAGTAACAGTGTCCACTCAACCCAGTCTCCTAAAGTAACAGTGTCCACTCAATCCAGTCTCCTAAAGTAACAGTGTCCACTCAACCCAGTCTCCTACAGTAACACAGTTTCCTCTCAACCCAGTCTCCTGAAATAACACAGTGTCCACTCAACCCAGTCTCCTAAAGTAACACAGTGTCCACTCAATCCAGTCTCCTATAGTAACACAGTTCCCTCTCAACCCAGTCTCCTGAAATAACACAGTGTCCACTCATCCCAGTCTCCTAAAGCAACACAGTGTCCACTCAGTCCAGTCTCCTATAGTAACACAGTTCCCTCTCAACCCAGTCTCCTGAAATAACACAGTGTCCTCTCAACCCAGTCTCCTAAAGTAACAGTGTCCACTCAACCCAGTCTCCTATGGTAACACAGTTTCCTCTCAACCCAGTCTCCTGAAATAACAGTGTCCACTCAACCCAGTCTCCTAAAGTAACACAGTGTCCACTCAACCCAGTCTCCTATAGTAACACAGTTTCCTCTCAACCCAGTCTCCTGAAATAACAGTGTCCACTCAACCCAGTCTCCTAAAGTAACACAGTGTCCACTCAACCCAGTCTCCTATAGTAACACAGTTCCCTCTCAACCCAGTCTCCTGAAATAACACAGTGTCCACTCAACCCAGTCTCCTATAGTAACACAGTTTCCTCTCAACCCAGTCTCCTGAAATAACACAGTGTCCTCTCAACCCAGTCTCCTAAAGTAACAGTGTCCACTCAACCCAGTCTCCTATAGTAACACAGTTTCCTCTCAACCCAGTCTCCTGAAATAACAGTGTCCACTCAACCCAGTCTCCTAAAGTAACACAGTGTCCACTCAACCCAGTCTCCTATAGTAACACAGTTTCCTCTCAACCCAGTCTCCTGAAATAACACAGTGTCCACTCAACCCAGTCTCCTAAAGTAACAGTGTCCACTCAACACAGTCTCCTATAGTAACACAGTTCCCTCTCAACCCAGTCTCCTGAAATAACAGTGTCCACTCATCCCAGTCTACTATAGTAACACAGTGACCACAAATCCCAGTCTACTATAGTAACAGTGACCACTCTCCCCAGGCTCCTGAAATAACAGTGTCCAATCTGCCCAGTCTTCCAAAGTAACACAGTGTCCACTCAACCCAGTCTCCTATTGTAACACAGTGTCCACTCAACCCAGTCCCCTATAGTAATGCAATGTCCACTCAACCCAGTCTCCTATAGTAACAGTGTCCACTCAACCCAGTCTCCTATAGTAAAACAGTGTCCACTCAACCCAGTCTCCTATAGTAACAGTGTCCACTCAATCCAGTCTCCTATAATAACACAGTGTCCACTCAACCCAGTCTCCTATAGTAACACAGTGTCCACTCAATCCAGTCTCCTGTAGTAACACAGTGTCCACTCAATCCAGTCTCCTACAGTAACAGTGTCCACTCAGCCCAGTCTCCTGTAGGAACACAATGTCCACTCAATCCAGTCTCCTACAGTAACACAGTGTCCACTCAGCCCAGTCTCCTGTAGGAACACAATGTCCACTCAAAGCAGTCTCCTATAGTAACACAGTGTCCACTTAAACTAGTCTCATGAATTAACACAGTGTCCATTCAACCCGTCTCCTATAGTAACACAGTGGCCACTCTACCCAGTCTCCTTTAGTAACACAATGTCCTCTCAACCCATTCTCCTGCAATAACAGAGTGTCCTCTCAACCCATTCTCCTGAAATAACACAGTGTCCACTCAACCCAGTCTCCTAAAGTAACAGTGTCCACTCAACCCAGTCTCCTATAGTAACACAGTGTCCACTCAACCCAGTCTCCTGAAATAACAGTGTCCTCTCAACCCAGTCTCCTAAAGTAACACAGTGTCCACTCAACCCAGTCTCCTATAGTAACACAGTTTCCTCTCAACCCAGTCTCCTGAAATAACAGTGTCCACTCAACCCAGTCTCCTAAAGTAACACAGTGTCCACTCAATCCAGTCTCCTATAGTAACACAGTGTCCACTCAACCCAGTCTCCTGAAATAACAGTGTCCTCTCAACCCAGTCTCCTAAAGTAACACAGTGTCCACTCAACCCAGTCTCCTAAAGTAACAGTGTCCACTCAACCCAGTCTCCTAAAGTAACACAGTGTCCACTCAACCCAGTCTCCTACAGTAACACAGTTTCCTCTCAACCCAGTCTCCTGAAATAACACAGTGTCCACTCAACCCAGTCTCCTAAAGTAACAGTGTCCACTCAATCCAGTCTCCTATAGTAACACAGTTCCCTCTCAACCCAGTCTCCTGAAATAACACAGTGTCCACTCATCCCAGTCTCCTAAAGCAACACAGTGTCCACTCAGTCCAGTCTCCTATAGTAACACAGTTCCCTCTCAACCCAGTCTCCTGAAATAACACAGTGTCCTCTCAACCCAGTCTCCTAAAGTAACAGTGTCCACTCAACCCAGTCTCCTATGGTAACACAGTTTCCTCTCAACCCAGTCTCCTGAAATAACAGTGTCCACTCAACCCAGTCTCCTAAAGTAACACAGTGTCCACTCAACCCAGTCTCCTATAGTAACACAGTTTCCTCTCAACCCAGTCTCCTGAAATAACAGTGTCCACTCAACCCAGTCTCCTAAAGTAACACAGTGTCCACTCAACCCAGTCTCCTATAGTAACACAGTTCCCTCTCAACCCAGTCTCCTGAAATAACACAGTGTCCACTCAACCCAGTCTCCTATAGTAACACAGTTCCCTCTCAACCCAGTCTCCTGAAATAACACAGTGTCCACTCATCCCAGTCTACTATCGTAACACAGTGACCACAAATCCCAGTCTACTATAGTAACACAGTGACCACTCTCCCCAGGCTCCTGAAATAACAGTGTCCAGTCTGCCCAGTCTTCTAAAGTAACACAGTGTCCACTCACCCCAGTCTCCTATTGTAACAGTGTCCACTCAACCCAGTCCCCCATAGTAATGCAATGTCCACTCAACCCAGTCTCCTATAGTAACACAGTGTCCACTCAACCCAGTCTCCTATAGTAACACAGTGTCCACTCAATCCAGTCTCCTGTCGTAACAGTGTCTACTCAATCCAGTCTCCTACAGTAACACAGTGTCCACTCAGCCCAGTCTCCTGTAGGAACACAATGTCCACTCAATCCAGTCTCCTACAGTAACACAGTGTCCACTCAGCCCAGTCTCCTGTAGGAACACAATGTCCACTCAAAGCAGTCTCCTATAGTAACACAGTGTCCACTTAAACCAGTCTCATGAAATAACAGTGTCCATTAAACCCGTCTCCTATCGTAACACAGTGGCCACTCTACCCAGTCTCCTTCAGTAACACAATGTCCTCTCAACTCATTCTCCTGCAATAACAGAGTGTCCTCTCAACCCATTCTCCTGAAATAAAAGTGTGCACTCAACCCAGTCAGCTATCGTAACACAGTGACCACAAAACCAAGGCTACTATAGTGACACAATCCACTCTCTGCACTCTCCTTAAATAACACACTGTCCATTCGACCCTGTTCCTGAAGTAACAGTGTCCACTCAACCAATTCTCCGATAGTAACACAGTGTCCACTCAACCAATTCTCTTCTCGTAACAGTGTCCACTCTACCCAGTCTCCTAGAGTAACACAGTGTCCACTCAACCCTTTCTCCTATAGTAACACAGTGTCCACTCAACCCTTTCTCCTATAGTAACACAGTGTCCACTCAACCCTTTCTCCTATAGTAACACAGTGTCCACTCAACCCATTCTCCTATAGTAACACAGTGTCCACTCAACCCATTCTCCTATAGTAACACAGTGTCCACTCAACCCATTCTCCTATAGTAACACAGTGTCCACTCAACCCATTCTCCTATAGTAACAGTGTCCACTCAACCCATTCTCCTATAGTAACACAGTGTCCACTCTACCCAGTCTCCTAGACTAACACAGTGTCCACTCAACCAATTCTCTTATAGTAACACAGTGTCCACTCAACCAATTCTCTTATAGTAACACAGTGTCCACTCAACCAATTCTCCTATAGTAACACAGTGTCCACTCAACCCTTTCTCCTATAGTAACACAGTGTCCACTCAACCCTTTCTCCTATAGTAACACAGTGTCCACTCAACCCTTTCTCCTATAGTAACACAGTGTCCACTCAACCAATTCTCCTATAGTAACACAGTGTCCACTCAACCCTTTCTCCTATAGTAACACAGTGTCCACTCAACCCTTTCTCCTATAGTAACACAGTGTCCACTCAACCCTTTCTCCTATAGTAACAGTGTCCACTCAACCCATTCTCCTATAGTAACACAGTGTCCACTCAACCCTTTCTCCTATAGTAACACAGTGTCCACTCAACCCTTTCTCCTATAGTAACACAGTGTCCACTCAACCCTTTCTCCTATAGTAACACAGTGTCCACTCAACCCTTTCTCCTATAGTAACACAGTGTCCACTCAACCCTTTCTCCTATAGTAACACAGTGTCCACTCAACCCTTTCTCCTATAGTAACACAGTGTCCACTCAACCCTTTCTCCTATAGTAACACAGTGTCCACTCAACCCTTTCTCCTATAGTAACACAGTGTCCACTCAACCCTTTCTCCTATAGTAACACAGTGTCCACTCAACCAATTCTCCTATAGTAACAGTGTCCACTCAACCCTTTCTCCTATAGTAACACAGTGTCCACTCAACCCTTTCTCCTATAGTAACACAGTGTCCACTCAACCCTTTCTCCTATCGTAACAGTGTCCACTCAACCCATTCTCCTATAGTAACACAGTGTCCACTCAACCCTTTCTCCTATGGTAACACAGTGTCCACTCAACCCATTCTCCTATAGTAACACAGTGTCCACTCAACCCATTCTCCTATAGTAACACAGTGTCCACTCTACCCAGTCTCCTAGACTAACAGTGTCCACTCAACCAATTCTCTTATAGTAACAGTGTCCACTCAACCAATTCTCTTATAGTAACACAGTGTCCACTCAACCCTTTCTCCTATAGTAACACAATGTTCACTCAACCAATTCTCCTATAGTAACACAGTGTCCACTCAACCCATTCTCCTATAGTAAAACAGTGTCCACTCAACCCATTCTCCTATAGTAACAATGTCCACTCAACCCATTCTCCTATAGTAAAACAGTGTCCACTCAACCCAGTCTCCTATAGTAACACAGTGTCCACTCAACCCTTTCTCCTATAGTAACACAGTGTCCACTCAACCGATTCTCTTAAAGTAACACAGTGTCCACTCAACCCATTTTCCTATAGTAACACAGTGTCCACTCAACCCTTTCTCCTATAGTAACACAGTGTCCACTCAACCAATTCTCCTATAGGAACACAGTGTCCACTCAACCATTTCTCCTATCGTAACACAGTGTCCACTCAACCCTTTCTCCTATAGTAACACAGTGTCCACTCAACCAATTTTCCTATAGTAACACAGTGTCCACTCAACCCTTTCTCCTATAGTAACACAGTGTCCACTCAACCAATTCTCCTATAGTAACACAGTGTCCACTCAACCCTTTCTCCTATAGTAACAGTGTCCACTCAACCCTTTCTCCTATAGTAACACAGTGTCCACTCAACCCTTTCTCCTATAGTAACACAGTGTCCACTCAACCCTTTCTCCTATAGTAACACAGTGTCCACTCAACCCTTTCTCCTATAGTAACAGTGTCCACTCAACCCTTTCTCCTATAGTAGCACAGTGTCCACTCATGCCTTTCTCCTATAGTAACACAGTGTCCACTCAACCCTTTCTCCTATAGTAAAACAGTGTCCACTCAACCCTTTCTCCTATAGTAAAACAGTGTCCACTCAACCCTTTCTCCTATAGTAACACAGTGTCCACTCAACCCTTTCTCCTATCGTAACACAGTGTCCACTCAACCCTTTCTCCTATAGTAACACAGTGTCCACTCAACCCTTTCTCCTATAGTAACACAGTGTCCACTCAACCCTTTCTCCTATAGTAACACAGTGTCCACTCAACCCTTTCTCCTACAGTAACACAGTGTCCACTCAACCCATTCTCCTATAGTAACACAGTGTCCACTCAACCAATTCTCCTATAGTAAAACAGTGTCCACTCAACCCTTTCTCCTATAGTAACACAGTGTCCACTCAACCCTTTCTCCTATCGTAACAGTGTCCACTCAACCCTTTCTCCTATAGTAACACAGTGTCCACTCAACCCTTTCTCCTATAGTAACACAGTGTCCACTCAGCCCTTTCTCCTATAGTAACACAGTGTCCACTCAACCCTTTCTCCTATAGTAACACAGTGTCCACTCAACCCTTTCTCCTATAGTAACACAGTGTCCACTCAACCCATTCTCCTATAGTAACAGTGTCCACTCAACCCATTCTCCTATAGTAACACAGTGTCCACTCAACCCATTCTCCTATAGTAACACAGTGTCCACTCAACCAATTCTCCTATAGTAACACAGTGTCCACTCAACCCTTTCTCCTATAGTAACACAGTGTCCACTCAACCCTTTCTCCTATCGTAACACAGTGTCCACTCAACCCTTTCTCCTATAGTAACACAGTGTCCACTCAACCAATTCTCCTATAGTAACACAGTGTCCACTCAACCCTTTCTCCAATAGTAACACAGTGTCCACTCAACCCTTTCTCCTATAGTAACACAGTGTCCACTCAACCCTTTCTCCTATCGTAACACAGTGTCCACTCAACCCTTTCTCCTATCGTAACACAGTGTCCACTCAACCCTTTCTCCTATAGTAACACAGTGTCCACTCAACCCTTTCTCCTATAGTAACACAGTGTCCACTCAACCAATTCTCTTATAGTAACACAGTGTCCACTCAACCAATTCTCCTATAGTAAAACAGTGTCCACTCAACCAATTCTCCTATAGTAACACAGTGTCCACTCAACCCTTTCTCCTATAGTAAAACAGTGTCCACTCAACCCTTTCTCCTATCGTAACACAGTGTCCACTCAACCCTTTCTCCTATAGTAACACAGTGTCCACTCAACCCATTCTCCTATAGTAACACAGTGTCCACTCAACCAATTCTCCTATAGTAACACAGTGTCCACTCAACCCTTTCTCCTATAGTAACACAGTGTCCACTCAACCCTTTCTCCTATAGTAAAACAGTGTCCACTCAACCCTTTCTCCTATCGTAACACAGTGTCCACTCAACCCATTCTCCTATAGTAACACAGTGTCCACTCAACCAATTCTCCGATAGTAACACAGTGTCCACTCAACCCTTTCTCCTATAGTAACAGTGTCCACTCAACCCATTCTCCTATAGTAACACAGTGTCCACTCAACCCATTCTCCTATAGTAACACAGTGTCCACTCAACCAATTCTCCTATAGTAACACAGTGTCCACTCAACCCATTCTCCTATAGTAACACAGTGTCCACTCAACCAATTCTCCTATAGTAACACAGTGTCCACTCAACCCATTCTCCTATAGTAACAGTGTCCACTCAACCAATTCTCCTATAGTAAAACAGTGTCCACTCAACCGATTCTCCGATAGTAAAACAGTGTCCACACAACCCATTCTCCTATAGTAACACAGTGTCCACTCAACCAATTCTCCTATAGTAACACAGTGTCCACTCAACCCTTTCTCCTATAGTAACACAGTGTCCACTCAACCCATTCTGCTATAGTAACACAGTGTCCACTCAACCCATTCTCCGATAGTAAAACAGTGTCCACTCAACCCATTCTCTTATAGTAACACAGTGTCCACTCAACCCATTCTCCGATAGTAAAACAGTGTCCACTCAACCCATTCTCCTATCGTAAAACAGTGTCCACTCAACCCATTCTCCTATCGTAACACAGTGTCCACTCAACCAATTCTCTTATAGTAACACAGTGTCCACTCAACCCATTCTCCTATAGTAACACAGTGTCCACTCAACCCATTCTCCTATAGTAAAACAGTGTCCACTCAACCCTTTCTCCTATAGTAACACAGTGTCCACTCAACCAATTCTCCTATAGTAACACAGTGTCCACTCAACCCATTCTCCGATAGTAAAACAGTGTCCACTCAACCCATTCTCCTATAGTAAAACAGTGTCCACTCAACCCATTCTCCTATAGTAACACAGTGTCCACTCAACCAATTCTCCTATCGTAACACAGTGTCCACTCAACCAATTCTCCTATAGTAAAACAGTGTCCACTCAAACCATTCTCCTATAGTAACACAGTGTCCACTCAACCAATTCTCCTATAGTAACACAGTGTCCACTCAACCCTTTCTCCTATAGTAACACAGTGTCCACTCAACCCATTCTGCTATAGTAACACAGTGTCCACTCAACCCATTCTCCGATAGTAAAACAGTGTCCACTCAACCCATTCTCCTATAGTAAAACAGTGTCCACTCAACCCATTCTCTTATAGTAACAGTGTCCACTCAACCCATTCTCCGATAGTAAAACAGTGTCCACTCAACCCATTCTCCTATCGTAAAACAGTGTCCACTCAACCCATTCTCCTATCGTAACACAGTGTCCACTCAACCAATTCTCTTATAAGTAACACAGTGTCCACTCAACCCATTCTCCTATAGTAACACAGTGTCCACTCAACCCATTCTCCTATAGTAAAACAGTGTCTACTCAACCCTTTCTCCTATAGTAACACAGTGTCCACTCAACCAATTCTCCTATAGTAACACAGTGTCCACTCAACCCATTCTCCGATAGTAAAACAGTGTCCACTCAACCCATTCTCCTATAGTAAAACAGTGTCCACTCAACCCATTCTCCTATAGTAACACAGTGTCCACTCAACCAATTCTCCTGTCGTAACACAGTGTCCACTCAACCCATTCTCCGATAGTGAAACAGTGTCCACTCAACCCATTCTCCTATAGTAAAACAGTGTCCACTCAACCCATTCTCCTATCGTAACACAGTGTCCACTCAACCCATTCTCCGATAGTAAAACAGTGTCCACTCAACCCATTCTCCTATAGTAAAACAGTGTCCACTCAACCAATTCTCCTATCGTAACACAGTGTCCACTCAACCCATTCTCCTATAGTAACAGTGTCCACTCAACCAATTCTCTTATTGTAACACAGTGTCCACTCAACCCATTCTCCTATAGTAACACAGTGTCCACTCAACCCATTCTCCTATAGTAAAACAGTGTCCACTCAACCCTTTCTCCTATAGTAACACAGTGTCCACTCAACCAATTCTCCTAGAGTAACACAGTGTCCACTCAACCCTTTCTCCTATAGTAAAACAGTGTCCACTCAACCCTTTCTCCTATAGTAACACAGTGTCCACTCAACCAATTCTCCTATAGTAACACAGTGTCCACTCAACCCATTCTCCTATAGTAAAACAGTGTCCACTCAACCCATTCTCCTATAGTAACACAGTGTCCACTCAACCAATTCTCCTATAGTAACACAGTGTCCACTCAACCAATTCTCCTATAGTAACACAGTGTCCACTCAACCAATTCTCCTACAGTAAAACAGTGTCCACTCAACCCTTTCTCCTATAGTAACACAGTGTCCACTCAACCCTTTCTCCTATAGTAAAACAGTGTCCACTCAACCAATTCTCCTATAGTAAAACAGTGTCCACTCAACCCATTCTCCTATAGTAACACAGTATCCACTCAACCAATTCTCCGATAGTAACACAGTGTCCACTCAACCAATTCTCCTATAGTAAAACAGTGTCCACTCAACCAATTCTCCTATAGTAACACAGTGTCCACTCAACCAATTCTCCTATAGTAAAACAGTGTCCACTCAACCAATTCTCCTATAGTAACACAGTGTCCACTCAACCGATTCTCCTATAGTAAAACAGTGTCCACTCAACCCATTCTCCTATAGTAACACAGTGTCCACTCAACCAATTCTCCTATAGTAAAACAGAGTCCACTCAACCAATTCTCCTATAGTAACACAGTGTCCACTCAACCCATTCCCCTATAGTAACACAGTGTCCACTCAACCCATTCTCCTATAGTAACACAGTGTCCACTCAACCCATTCTCCGATAGTAACACAGTGTCCACTCAACCAATTCTCCTGTAGTAACAGTGTCCACTCAACCCTTTCTTCTATAGTAACACAGTGTCCACTCAACCAATTCTCCTATAGTAACACAGTGTCCACTCAACCAATTCTCCTATAGTAAAACAGTGTCCACTCAACCCATTCTCCTATAGTAAAACAGTGTCCACTCAACCCTTTCTCCTATAGTAACACAGTGTCCACTCAACCAATTCTCCTATAGTAACACAGTGTCCACTCAACCCATTCTCCTATAGTAAAACAGTGTCCACTCAACCAATTCTCTTATAGTAACAGTGTCCACTCAACCCATTCTCCTATAGTAACACAGTGTCCACTCAACCCTTTATCTTAAAGTAACACAGTGTCCACTCAACCCATTTTCCTATAGTAACAGTGTCCACTCAACCCTTTCTCCTATAGTAACACAGTGTCCACTCAACCAATTCTCCTATAGTAACAGAGTGTCCACTCAACCAATTCTCCTATAGTAAAACAGTGTCCACTCAACCCATTCTCCTATAGTAAAACAGTGTCCACTCAACCAATTCTCTTATAGTAACACAGTGTCCACTCAACCCATTCTCCTATAGTAACACAGTGTCCACTCAACCAATTCTCTTATAGTCACACAGTGTCCACTCAACCCATTCTCCTATAGTAACACAGTGTCCACTCAACCCATTCTCCAAAAGTAACACAGTGTCCACTCAACCAATTCTCTTATAGTAACACAGTGTCCACTCAACCAATTCTCCTATAGTAACACAGTGTCCACTCAACCCATTCTCCAAAAGTAACACAGTGTCCACTCAACCAATTCTCTTATAGTAACACAGTGTCCACTCAACCAATTCTCCTATAGGAACACAGTGTCCACTCAACCCTTTCTCCTATAGTAACAGAGTGTCCACTCAACCAATTCTCCTATAGTAAAACAGTGTCCACTCAACCAATTCTCTTATAGTAACACAGTGTCCACTCAACCAATTCTCCTATAGTAACACAGTGTCCACTCAACCCATTCTCCTATAGTAACAGTGTCCACTCAACCAATTCTCCTATAGTAAAACAGTGTCCACTCAACCAATTCTCCTATAGTAACAGTGTCCACTCAACCCATTCTCCTATAGTAAAACAGTGTCCACGCAACCAATTCTCCTATAGTAACACAGTGTCCACTCAACCAATTCTCCTATAGTAACACAGTGTCCACTCAACCCATTCTCCTATAGTAACAGTGTCCTCTCAACCCATTCTCCTATAGTAACAGTGTCCACTCAACCAATTCTCCTATAGTAAAACAGTGTCCACTCAACCGATTCTCCTATAGTAACACAGTGTCCACTCAACCCTTTCTCCTATAGTAACACAGTGTCCACTCAACCAATTCTCCTATAGTAACACAGTGTCCACTCAACCAATTCTCCGATAGTAACACAGTGTCCACTCAACCCTTTCTCCTATAGTAACACAGTGTCCACTCAACCGATTCTCCGATGGTAACACAGTGTCCACTCAACCCTTTCTCCTATAGTAACACAGTGTCCACTCAACCGATTCTCCGATAGTAACAGTGTCCACTCAACCCATTCTCCTATAGTAACACAGTGTCCACTCAACCCTTTCTCCTATAGTAACACAGTGTCCACTCAACCCATTCTCCTATAGTAACAGTGTCCACTCAACCCATTCTCCTATAGTAACACAGTGTCCACTCAACCCATTCTCCTATAGTAAAACAGTGTCCACTCAACCCATTCTCCTATAGTAACACAGTGTCCACTCAACCCATTCTCCTATAGTAACACAGTGTCCACTCAACCCATTCTCCTATAGTAACACAGTGTCCACTCAACCCATTCTCCTATAGTAACACAGTGTCCACTCAACCAATTCTCCTATAGTAACACAGTGTCCACTCAACCCATTCTCCTATAGTAACACAGTGTCCACTCAACCCATTCTCCTATAGTAACACAGTGTCCACTCAACCCATTCTCCTATCGGAACACAGTGTCCACTCAACCAATTCTCCTATAGTAACACAGTGTCCACTCAACCCATTCTCCTGTAGTAACACAGTGTCCACTCAACCCATTCTCCTATATTAACACAGTGTCCACTCAACCCTTTCTCCTATAGTAACAGTGTCCACTCAACCAATTCTCCTATAGTAACACAGTGTCCACTCAACCCATTCTCCTATAGTAACACAGTGTCCACTCAACCCATTCTGCTATAGTAACACAGTGTCCACTCAACCCATTCTCCGATAGTAAAACAGTGTCCACTCAACCCATTCTCCTATAGTAAAACAGTGTCCACTCAACCCATTCTCTTATAGTAACAGTGTCCACTCAACCCATTCTCCGATAGTAAAACAGTGTCCACTCAACCCATTCTCCTATCGTAAAACAGTGTCCACTCAACCCATTCTCCTATCGTAACACAGTGTCCACTCAACCAATTCTCTTATAAGTAACACAGTGTCCACTCAACCCATTCTCCTATAGTAACACAGTGTCCACTCAACCCATTCTCCTATAGTAAAACAGTGTCTACTCAACCCTTTCTCCTATAGTAACACAGTGTCCACTCAACCAATTCTCCTATAGTAACACAGTGTCCACTCAACCCATTCTCCGATAGTAAAACAGTGTCCACTCAACCCATTCTCCTATAGTAAAACAGTGTCCACTCAACCCATTCTCCTATAGTAACACAGTGTCCACTCAACCAATTCTCCTGTCGTAACACAGTGTCCACTCAACCCATTCTCCGATAGTGAAACAGTGTCCACTCAACCCATTCTCCTATAGTAAAACAGTGTCCACTCAACCCATTCTCCTATCGTAACACAGTGTCCACTCAACCCATTCTCCGATAGTAAAACAGTGTCCACTCAACCCATTCTCCTATAGTAAAACAGTGTCCACTCAACCAATTCTCCTATCGTAACACAGTGTCCACTCAACCCATTCTCCTATAGTAACAGTGTCCACTCAACCAATTCTCTTATTGTAACACAGTGTCCACTCAACCCATTCTCCTATAGTAACACAGTGTCCACTCAACCCATTCTCCTATAGTAAAACAGTGTCCACTCAACCCTTTCTCCTATAGTAACACAGTGTCCACTCAACCAATTCTCCTAGAGTAACACAGTGTCCACTCAACCCTTTCTCCTATAGTAAAACAGTGTCCACTCAACCCTTTCTCCTATAGTAACACAGTGTCCACTCAACCAATTCTCCTATAGTAACACAGTGTCCACTCAACCCATTCTCCTATAGTAAAACAGTGTCCACTCAACCCATTCTCCTATAGTAACACAGTGTCCACTCAACCAATTCTCCTATAGTAACACAGTGTCCACTCAACCAATTCTCCTATAGTAACACAGTGTCCACTCAACCAATTCTCCTACAGTAAAACAGTGTCCACTCAACCCTTTCTCCTATAGTAACACAGTGTCCACTCAACCCTTTCTCCTATAGTAAAACAGTGTCCACTCAACCAATTCTCCTATAGTAAAACAGTGTCCACTCAACCCATTCTCCTATAGTAACACAGTATCCACTCAACCAATTCTCCGATAGTAACACAGTGTCCACTCAACCAATTCTCCTATAGTAAAACAGTTTCCACTCAACCAATTCTCCTATAGTAACACAGTGTCCACTCAACCAATTCTCCTATAGTAAAACAGTGTCCACTCAACCAATTCTCCTATAGTAACACAGTGTCCACTCAACCGATTCTCCTATAGTAAAACAGTGTCCACTCAACCCATTCTCCTATAGTAACACAGTGTCCACTCAACCAATTCTCCTATAGTAAAACAGAGTCCACTCAACCAATTCTCCTATAGTAACACAGTGTCCACTCAACCCATTCCCCTATAGTAACACAGTGTCCACTCAACCCATTCTCCTATAGTAACACAGTGTCCACTCAACCCATTCTCCGATAGTAACACAGTGTCCACTCAACCAATTCTCCTGTAGTAACAGTGTCCACTCAACCCTTTCTCCTATAGTAACACAGTGTCCACTCAACCAATTCTCCTATAGTAACACAGTGTCCACTCAACCAATTCTCCTATAGTAAAACAGTGTCCACTCAACCCATTCTCCTATAGTAAAACAGTGTCCACTCAACCCTTTCTCCTATAGTAACACAGTGTCCACTCAACCAATTCTCCTATAGTAACACAGTGTCCACTCAACCCATTCTCCTATAGTAAAACAGTGTCCACTCAACCAATTCTCTTATAGTAACAGTGTCCACTCAACCCATTCTCCTATAGTAACACAGTGTCCACTCAACCCTTTATCTTAAAGTAACACAGTGTCCACTCAACCCATTTTCCTATAGTAACAGTGTCCACTCAACCCTTTCTCCTATAGTAACACAGTGTCCACTCAACCAATTCTCCTATAGTAACAGAGTGTCCACTCAACCAATTCTCCTATAGTAAAACAGTGTCCACTCAACCCATTCTCCTATAGTAAAACAGTGTCCACTCAACCAATTCTCTTATAGTAACACAGTGTCCACTCAACCCATTCTCCTATAGTAACACAGTGTCCACTCAACCAATTCTCTTATAGTCACACAGTGTCCACTCAACCCATTCTCCTATAGTAACACAGTGTCCACTCAACCCATTCTCCAAAAGTAACACAGTGTCCACTCAACCAATTCTCTTATAGTAGCACAGTGTCCACTCAACCAATTCTCCTATAGTAACACAGTGTCCACTCAACCCATTCTCCAAAAGTAACACAGTGTCCACTCAACCAATTCTCTTATAGTAACACAGTGTCCACTCAACCAATTCTCCTATAGGAACACAGTGTCCACTCAACCCTTTCTCCTATAGTAACAGAGTGTCCACTCAACCAATTCTCCTATAGTAAAACAGTGTCCACTCAACCAATTCTCTTATAGTAACACAGTGTCCACTCAACCCATTCTCCTATAGTAACACAGTGTCCACTCAACCAATTCTCCTATAGTAACACAGTGTCCACTCAACCCATTCTCCTATAGTAACAGTGTCCACTCAACCAATTCTCCTATAGTAAAACAGTGTCCACTCAACCAATTCTCCTATAGTAACAGTGTCCACTCAACCCATTCTCCTATAGTAAAACAGTGTCCACGCAACCAATTCTCCTATAGTAACACAGTGTCCACTCAACCAATTCTCCTATAGTAACACAGTGTCCACTCAACCCATTCTCCTATAGTAACAGTGTCCTCTCAACCCATTCTCCTATAGTAACAGTGTCCACTCAACCAATTCTCCTATAGTAAAACAGTGTCCACTCAACCGATTCTCCTATAGTAACACAGTGTCCACTCAACCCTTTCTCCTATAGTAACACAGTGTCCACTCAACCAATTCTCCTATAGTAACACAGTGTCCACTCAACCAATTCTCCGATAGTAACACAGTGTCCACTCAACCCTTTCTCCTATAGTAACACAGTGTCCACTCAACCGATTCTCCGATGGTAACACAGTGTCCACTCAACCCTTTCTCCTATAGTAACACAGTGTCCACTCAACCGATTCTCCGATAGTAACAGTGTCCACTCAACCCATTCTCCTATAGTAACACAGTGTCCACTCAACCCTTTCTCCTATAGTAACACAGTGTCCACTCAACCCATTCTCCTATAGTAACAGTGTCCACTCAACCCATTCTCCTATAGTAACACAGTGTCCACTCAACCCATTCTCCTATAGTAAAACAGTGTCCACTCAACCCATTCTCCTATAGTAACACAGTGTCCACTCAACCCATTCTCCTATAGTAACACAGTGTCCACTCAACCCATTCTCCTATAGTAACACAGTGTCCACTCAACCCATTCTCCTATAGTAACACAGTGTCCACTCAACCAATTCTCCTATAGTAACACAGTGTCCACTCAACCCATTCTCCTATAGTAACACAGTGTCCACTCAACCCATTCTCCTATAGTAACACAGTGTCCACTCAACCCATTCTCCTATCGGAACACAGTGTCCACTCAACCAATTCTCCTATAGTAACACAGTGTCCACTCAACCCATTCTCCTGTAGTAACACAGTGTCCACTCAACCCATTCTCCTATATTAACACAGTGTCCACTCAACCCTTTCTCCTATAGTAACAGTGTCCACTCAACCAATTCTCCTATAGTAACACAGTGTCCACTCAACCCATTCTCCTATAGTAACACAGTGTCCACTCAACCTTTTCTCCTATAGTAACACAGTGTCCACTCAGGGCGGCACAGTGGCGCAGTGGTTAGCACCGCAGCCTCACAGCTCCAGGGACCCGGGTTCGATTCCGGGTACTGCCTGTGTGGAGTTTGCAAGTTCTCCCTGTGTCTGCGTGGGTTTTCTCCGGGTGCTCTGGTTTCCTCCCACAAGCCAAAAGACTTGCAGGTTGATAGGTAAATTGGCCATTATAAATTGTCACTAGTATAGGTAGGTGGTAGGGAAATATAGGGACAGGTGGGGATTGCGGTAGGAATATGGGATTAGTGTAGGATTAGTATAAATGGGTGGTTGATGTTCGGCACAGACTCGGTGGGCCGAAGGGCCTGTTTCAGTGCTGTATCTCTAATCTAATCTAATCAACCCTTTCTCCAAAAGTTACACAGTGTCCACTCAACCGATTCTCCGATAGTAACACAGTGTCCACTCAACCCTTTCTCCTATAGTAACACAGTGTCCACTCAACCGATTCTCCGATAGTAACACAGTGTCCACTCAACCCATTCTCCTATAGTAACACAGTGTCCACTCAACCCTTTCTCCTATAGTAACACAGTGTCCACTCAACCCATTCTCCTATAGTAACAGTGTCCACTCAACCCATTCTCCTATAGTAACACAGTGTCCACTCAACCCATTCTCCTATAGTAAAACAGTGTCCACTCAACCCATTCTCCTATAGTAACACAGTGTCCACTCAACCCATTCTCCTATAGTAACACAGTGTCCACTCAACCCATTCTCCTATGGTAACACAGTGTCCACTCAACCCATTCTCCTATAGTAACACAGTGTCCACTCAACCCATTCTCCTATAGTAACAGTGTCCACTCAACCAATTCTCCTATAGTAACACAGTGTCCACTCAACCCTTTCTCCTATAGTAACACAGTGTCCACTCAACCCATTCTCCTATAGTAAAACAGTGTCCACTCAACTCATTCTCCTATAGTAACACAGTGTCCACTCAACCCATTCTCCTATAGTAACAGTGTCCACTCAACCCATTCTCCTATAGTAACACAGTGTCCACTCAACCCATTCTCCTATAGTAAAACAGTGTCCACTCAACCCATTCTCCTATAGTAAAACAGTGTCCACTCAACCCTTTCTCCTATAGTAACACAGTGTCCACTCAACCCATTCTCCTATAGTAACACAGTGTCCACTCAACCCATTCTCCTATAGTAAAACAGTGTCCACTCAACCAATTCTCCTATAGTAAAACAGTGTCCACTCAACCCTTTCTCCTATAGTAACACAGTGTCCACTCAACCAATTCTCCTATAGTAACACAGTGTCCACTCAACCAATTCTCCTATAGTAACACAGTGTCCACTCAACCCATTCTCCTATAGTAACACAGTGTCCACTCAACCCATTCTCCTATAGTAACACAGTGTCCACTCAACCCATTCTCCTATAGTAACAGTGTCCACTCAACCCTTTCTCCTATAGTAAAACAGTGTCCACTCAACCCTTTCTCCGATAGTAACACAGTGTCCACTCAACCCATTCTCCTATAGTAACACAGTGTCCACTCAACCCATTCTCCTATCGTAACACAGTGGCCACTCAACCCATTCTCCTATAGTAAAACAGTGTCCACTCAACCCAGTCTCCTATAGTAACACAGTGTCCACTCAACCCTTTCTCCTATAGTAAAACAGTGTCCACTCAACCAATTCTCCTATAGTAAAACAGTGTCCACTCAACCAATTCTCCTATAGTAACACAGTGTCCACTCAACCCATTCTCCTATAGTAACACAGTGTCCACTCAACCCATTCTCCTATAGTAACAGTGTCCACTCAACCCATTCTCCTATAGTAACACAGTGTCCACTCAACCAATTCTCTTATCGTAACACAGTGTCCACTCAACCAATTCTCCTATAGTAACACAGTGTCCACTCAACCGATTCTCCGATAGTAACACAGTGTCCACTCAACCAATTCTCCGATAGTAAAACAGTGTCCACACAACCCATTCTCCTATAGTAACACAGTGTCCACTCAACCAATTCTCCTATAGTAACACAGTGTCCACTCAACCCTTTCTCCTATAGTAACACAGTGTCCACTCAACCCATTCTGCTATAGTAACACAGTGTCCACTCAACCCATTCTCCGATAGTAAAACAGTGTCCACTCAACCCATTCTCTTATAGTAACACAGTGTCCACTCAACCCATTCTCCGATAGTAAAACAGTGTCCACTCAACCCATTCTCCTATCGTAAAACAGTGTCCACTCAACCCATTCTCCTATCGTAACACAGTGTCCACTCAACCAATTCTCTTATAGTAACACAGTGTCCACTCAACCCATTCTCCTATAGTAACACAGTGTCCACTCAACCCATTCTCCTATAGTAAAACAGTGTCCACTCAACCCTTTCTCCTATAGTAACACAGTGTCCACTCAACCAATTCTCCTATAGTAACACAGTGTCCACTCAACCCATTCTCCGATAGTAAAACAGTGTCCACTCAACCCATTCTCCTATAGTAAAACAGTGTCCACTCAACCCATTCTCCTATAGTAACACAGTGTCCACTCAACCAATTCTCCTATCGTAACACAGTGTCCACTCAACCAATTCTCTTATAGTAACACAGTGTCCACTCAACCCATTCTCCTATAGTAACACAGTGTCCACTCAACCCATTCTCCTATAGTAAAACAGTGTCCACTCAACCCTTTCTCCTATAGTAACACAGTGTCCACTCAACCAATTCTCCTATAGTAACACAGTGTCCACTCAACCCATTCTCCGATAGTAAAACAGTGTCCACTCAACCCATTCTCCTATAGTAAAACAGTGTCCACTCAACCCATTCTCCTATAGTAACACAGTGTCCACTCAACCAATTCTCCTATCGTAACACAGTGTCCACTCAACCAATTCTCCTATAGTAAAACAGTGTCCACTCAAACCATTCTCCTATAGTAACACAGTGTCCACTCAACCAATTCTCCTATAGTAACACAGTGTCCACTCAACCCTTTCTCCTATAGTAACACAGTGTCCACTCAACCCATTCTGCTATAGTAACACAGTGTCCACTCAACCCATTCTCCGATAGTAAAACAGTGTCCACTCAACCCATTCTCCTATAGTAAAACAGTGTCCACTCAACCCATTCTCTTATAGTAACAGTGTCCACTCAACCCATTCTCCGATAGTAAAACAGTGTCCACTCAACCCATTCTCCTATCGTAAAACAGTGTCCACTCAACCCATTCTCCTATCGTAACACAGTGTCCACTCAACCAATTCTCTTATAAGTAACACAGTGTCCACTCAACCCATTCTCCTATAGTAACACAGTGTCCACTCAACCCATTCTCCTATAGTAAAACAGTGTCTACTCAACCCTTTCTCCTATAGTAACACAGTGTCCACTCAACCAATTCTCCTATAGTAACACAGTGTCCACTCAACCCATTCTCCGATAGTAAAACAGTGTCCACTCAACCCATTCTCCTATAGTAAAACAGTGTCCACTCAACCCATTCTCCTATAGTAACACAGTGTCCACTCAACCAATTCTCCTGTCGTAACACAGTGTCCACTCAACCCATTCTCCGATAGTGAAACAGTGTCCACTCAACCCATTCTCCTATAGTAAAACAGTGTCCACTCAACCCATTCTCCTATCGTAACACAGTGTCCACTCAACCCATTCTCCGATAGTAAAACAGTGTCCACTCAACCCATTCTCCTATAGTAAAACAGTGTCCACTCAACCAATTCTCCTATCGTAACACAGTGTCCACTCAACCCATTCTCCTATAGTAACAGTGTCCACTCAACCAATTCTCTTATTGTAACACAGTGTCCACTCAACCCATTCTCCTATAGTAACACAGTGTCCACTCAACCCATTCTCCTATAGTAAAACAGTGTCCACTCAACCCTTTCTCCTATAGTAACACAGTGTCCACTCAACCAATTCTCCTAGAGTAACACAGTGTCCACTCAACCCTTTCTCCTATAGTAAAACAGTGTCCACTCAACCCTTTCTCCTATAGTAACACAGTGTCCACTCAACCAATTCTCCTATAGTAACACAGTGTCCACTCAACCCATTCTCCTATAGTAAAACAGTGTCCACTCAACCCATTCTCCTATAGTAACACAGTGTCCACTCAACCAATTCTCCTATAGTAACACAGTGTCCACTCAACCAATTCTCCTATAGTAACACAGTGTCCACTCAACCAATTCTCCTACAGTAAAACAGTGTCCACTCAACCCTTTCTCCTATAGTAACACAGTGTCCACTCAACCCTTTCTCCTATAGTAAAACAGTGTCCACTCAACCAATTCTCCTATAGTAAAACAGTGTCCACTCAACCCATTCTCCTATAGTAACACAGTATCCACTCAACCAATTCTCCGATAGTAACACAGTGTCCACTCAACCAATTCTCCTATAGTAAAACAGTGTCCACTCAACCAATTCTCCTATAGTAACACAGTGTCCACTCAACCAATTCTCCTATAGTAAAACAGTGTCCACTCAACCAATTCTCCTATAGTAACACAGTGTCCACTCAACCGATTCTCCTATAGTAAAACAGTGTCCACTCAACCCATTCTCCTATAGTAACACAGTGTCCACTCAACCAATTCTCCTATAGTAAAACAGAGTCCACTCAACCAATTCTCCTATAGTAACACAGTGTCCACTCAACCCATTCCCCTATAGTAACACAGTGTCCACTCAACCCATTCTCCTATAGTAACACAGTGTCCACTCAACCCATTCTCCGATAGTAACACAGTGTCCACTCAACCAATTCTCCTGTAGTAACAGTGTCCACTCAACCCTTTCTCCTATAGTAACACAGTGTCCACTCAACCAATTCTCCTATAGTAACACAGTGTCCACTCAACCAATTCTCCTATAGTAAAACAGTGTCCACTCAACCCATTCTCCTATAGTAAAACAGTGTCCACTCAACCCTTTCTCCTATAGTAACACAGTGTCCACTCAACCAATTCTCCTATAGTAACACAGTGTCCACTCAACCCATTCTCCTATAGTAAAACAGTGTCCACTCAACCAATTCTCTTATAGTAACAGTGTCCACTCAACCCATTCTCCTATAGTAACACAGTGTCCACTCAACCCTTTATCTTAAAGTAACACAGTGTCCACTCAACCCATTTTCCTATAGTAACAGTGTCCACTCAACCCTTTCTCCTATAGTAACACAGTGTCCACTCAACCAATTCTCCTATAGTAACAGAGTGTCCACTCAACCAATTCTCCTATAGTAAAACAGTGTCCACTCAACCCATTCTCCTATAGTAAAACAGTGTCCACTCAACCAATTCTCTTATAGTAACACAGTGTCCACTCAACCCATTCTCCTATAGTAACACAGTGTCCACTCAACCAATTCTCTTATAGTCACACAGTGTCCACTCAACCCATTCTCCTATAGTAACACAGTGTCCACTCAACCCATTCTCCAAAAGTAACACAGTGTCCACTCAACCAATTCTCTTATAGTAACACAGTGTCCACTCAACCAATTCTCCTATAGTAACACAGTGTCCACTCAACCCATTCTCCAAAAGTAACACAGTGTCCACTCAACCAATTCTCTTATAGTAACACAGTGTCCACTCAACCAATTCTCCTATAGGAACACAGTGTCCACTCAACCCTTTCTCCTATAGTAACAGAGTGTCCACTCAACCAATTCTCCTATAGTAAAACAGTGTCCACTCAACCAATTCTCTTATAGTAACACAGTGTCCACTCAACCCATTCTCCTATAGTAACACAGTGTCCACTCAACCAATTCTCCTATAGTAACACAGTGTCCACTCAACCCATTCTCCTATAGTAACAGTGTCCACTCAACCAATTCTCCTATAGTAAAACAGTGTCCACTCAACCAATTCTCCTATAGTAACAGTGTCCACTCAACCCATTCTCCTATAGTAAAACAGTGTCCACGCAACCAATTCTCCTATAGTAACACAGTGTCCACTCAACCAATTCTCCTATAGTAACACAGTGTCCACTCAACCCATTCTCCTATAGTAACAGTGTCCTCTCAACCCATTCTCCTATAGTAACAGTGTCCACTCAACCAATTCTCCTATAGTAAAACAGTGTCCACTCAACCGATTCTCCTATAGTAACACAGTGTCCACTCAACCCTTTCTCCTATAGTAACACAGTGTCCACTCAACCAATTCTCCTATAGTAACACAGTGTCCACTCAACCAATTCTCCGATAGTAACACAGTGTCCACTCAACCCTTTCTCCTATAGTAACACAGTGTCCACTCAACCGATTCTCCGATGGTAACACAGTGTCCACTCAACCCTTTCTCCTATAGTAACACAGTGTCCACTCAACCGATTCTCCGATAGTAACAGTGTCCACTCAACCCATTCTCCTATAGTAACACAGTGTCCACTCAACCCTTTCTCCTATAGTAACACAGTGTCCACTCAACCCATTCTCCTATAGTAACAGTGTCCACTCAACCCATTCTCCTATAGTAACACAGTGTCCACTCAACCCATTCTCCTATAGTAAAACAGTGTCCACTCAACCCATTCTCCTATAGTAACACAGTGTCCACTCAACCCATTCTCCTATAGTAACACAGTGTCCACTCAACCCATTCTCCTATAGTAACACAGTGTCCACTCAACCCATTCTCCTATAGTAACACAGTGTCCACTCAACCAATTCTCCTATAGTAACACAGTGTCCACTCAACCCATTCTCCTATAGTAACACAGTGTCCACTCAACCCATTCTCCTATAGTAACACAGTGTCCACTCAACCCATTCTCCTATCGGAACACAGTGTCCACTCAACCAATTCTCCTATAGTAACACAGTGTCCACTCAACCCATTCTCCTGTAGTAACACAGTGTCCACTCAACCCATTCTCCTATATTAACACAGTGTCCACTCAACCCTTTCTCCTATAGTAACAGTGTCCACTCAACCAATTCTCCTATAGTAACACAGTGTCCACTCAACCCATTCTCCTATAGTAACACAGTGTCCACTCAACCTTTTCTCCTATAGTAACACAGTGTCCACTCAGGGCGGCACAGTGGCGCAGTGGTTAGCACC
Organism: Heterodontus francisci; assembly: GCF_036365525.1. Lineage (NCBI taxonomy): Eukaryota > Metazoa > Chordata > Chondrichthyes > Heterodontiformes > Heterodontidae > Heterodontus > Heterodontus francisci. The sequence goes on along the minus strand of NC_090414.1, from coordinate 17,094,558 downwards.
GCAGCCTCACAGCTCCAGGGACCCGGGTTCGATTCCGGGTACTGCCTGTGTGGAGTTTGCAAGTTCTCCCTGTGTCTGCGTGGGTTTTCTCCGGGTGCTCTGGTTTCCTCCCACAAGCCAAAAGACTTGCAGGTTGATAGGTAAATTGGCCATTATAAATTGTCACTAGTATAGGTAGGTGGTAGGGAAATATAGGGACAGGTGGGGATTGCGGTAGGAATATGGGATTAGTGTAGGATTAGTATAAATGGGTGGTTGATGTTCGGCACAGACTCGGTGGGCCGAAGGGCCTGTTTCAGTGCTGTATCTCTAATCTAATCTAATCAACCCTTTCTCCAAAAGTTACACAGTGTCCACTCAACCGATTCTCCGATAGTAACACAGTGTCCACTCAACCCTTTCTCCTATAGTAACACAGTGTCCACTCAACCGATTCTCCGATAGTAACACAGTGTCCACTCAACCCATTCTCCTATAGTAACACAGTGTCCACTCAACCCTTTCTCCTATAGTAACACAGTGTCCACTCAACCCATTCTCCTATAGTAACAGTGTCCACTCAACCCATTCTCCTATAGTAACACAGTGTCCACTCAACCCATTCTCCTATAGTAAAACAGTGTCCACTCAACCCATTCTCCTATAGTAACACAGTGTCCACTCAACCCATTCTCCTATAGTAACACAGTGTCCACTCAACCCATTCTCCTATGGTAACACAGTGTCCACTCAACCCATTCTCCTATAGTAACACAGTGTCCACTCAACCCATTCTCCTATAGTAACAGTGTCCACTCAACCAATTCTCCTATAGTAACACAGTGTCCACTCAACCCTTTCTCCTATAGTAACACAGTGTCCACTCAACCCATTCTCCTATAGTAAAACAGTGTCCACTCAACTCATTCTCCTATAGTAACACAGTGTCCACTCAACCCATTCTCCTATAGTAACAGTGTCCACTCAACCCATTCTCCTATAGTAACACAGTGTCCACTCAACCCATTCTCCTATAGTAAAACAGTGTCCACTCAACCCATTCTCCTATAGTAAAACAGTGTCCACTCAACCCTTTCTCCTATAGTAACACAGTGTCCACTCAACCCATTCTCCTATAGTAACACAGTGTCCACTCAACCCATTCTCCTATAGTAAAACAGTGTCCACTCAACCAATTCTCCTATAGTAAAACAGTGTCCACTCAACCCTTTCTCCTATAGTAACACAGTGTCCACTCAACCAATTCTCCTATAGTAACACAGTGTCCACTCAACCAATTCTCCTATAGTAACACAGTGTCCACTCAACCCATTCTCCTATAGTAACACAGTGTCCACTCAACCCATTCTCCTATAGTAACACAGTGTCCACTCAACCCATTCTCCTATAGTAACAGTGTCCACTCAACCCTTTCTCCTATAGTAAAACAGTGTCCACTCAACCCTTTCTCCGATAGTAACACAGTGTCCACTCAACCCATTCTCCTATAGTAACACAGTGTCCACTCAACCCATTCTCCTATCGTAACACAGTGTCCACTCAACCCATTCTCCTATAGTAACACAGTGGCCACTCAACCCATTCTCCTATAGTAAAACAGTGTCCACTCAACCCAGTCTCCTATAGTAACACAGTGTCCACTCAACCCTTTCTCCTATAGTAAAACAGTGTCCACTCAACCAATTCTCCTATAGTAAAACAGTGTCCACTCAACCAATTCTCCTATAGTAACACAGTGTCCACTCAACCCATTCTCCTATAGTAACACAGTGTCCACTCAACCCATTCTCCTATAGTAACAGTGTCCACTCAACCCATTCTCCTATAGTAACACAGTGTCCACTCAACCCATTCTCCTATAGTAACACAGTGTCCACTCAACCAATTCTCTTATCGTAACACAGTGTCCACTCAACCAATTCTCCTATAGTAACACAGTGTCCACTCAACCGATTCTCCGATAGTAACACAGTGTCCACTCAACCAATTCTCCGATAGTAACACAGTGTCCACTCAACCCTTTCTCCTATAGTAACACAGTGTCAACTCAACCGATTCTCCGATAGTAACACAGTGTCCACTCAACCCTTTCTCCTATAGTAACACAGTGTCCACTCAACCTTTTCTCCTATAGTAAAACAGTGTCCACTCAACCCATTCTCCTATAGTAACACAGTGTCCACTCAACCCATTCTCCTATAGTAACACAGTGTCCACTCAACCCATTCTCCTATAGTAAAACAGTGTCCACTCAACCCATTCTCCTATAGTAAAACAGTGTCCACTCAACCAATTCTCTTATAGTAAAACAGTGTCCACTCAACCAATTCTCTTATAGTAACACAGTGTCCACTCAACCCTTTCTCCTATATTAACACAGTGTCCACTCAACCAATTCTCTTATAGTAAAACAGTGTCCACTCAACCAATTCTCCTATAGTAACACAGTGTCCACTCAACCCTTTCTCCTATAGTAACACAGTGTCCACTCAACCAATTCTCTTATAGTAACACAGTGTCCACTCAACCAATTCTCTTATAGTAACACAGTGTCCACTCAACCAATTCTCCTATAGTAAAACAGTGTCCACTCAACCCTTTCTCCTATAGTAAAACAGTGTCCACTCAACCCTTTCTCCTATAGTAAAACAGTGTCCACTCAACCAATTCTCCTATCGTAACACAGTGTCCACTCAACCAATTCTCCTATAGTAAAACAGTGTCCACTCAACCCTTTCTCCTATAGGAACAGTGTCCACTCAACCAATTCTCCTATAGTAACACAGTGTCCACTCAACCCTTTCTCCTATAGTAACACAGTGTCCACTCAACCAATTCTCTTATAGTAACACAGTGTCCACTCAACCAATTCTCTTATAGTAACACAGTGTCCACTCAACCAATTCTCCTATAGTAACACATTGTCCACTCAACCAATTCTCTTATAGTAACACAGTGTCCACTCAACCAATTCTCCTATAGTAACACAGTGTCCACTCAACCAATTCTCCTATAGTAAAACAGTGTCCACTCAACCAATTCTCCTATCGTAACAGTGTCCACTCAACCAATTCTCCTATAGTAACAGAGTGTCCACTCAACCAATTCTCCTATAGTAAAACAGTGTCCACTCAACCCTTTCTCCTATAGTAACACAGTGTCCACTCAACCAATTCTCCTATAGTAAAACAGTGTCCACTCAACCAATTCTCCTATAGTAAAACAGTGTCCACTCAACCAATTCTCCTATAGTAACACAGTGTCCACTCAACCAATTCTCCTATAGTAACACAGTGTCCACTCAACCAATTCTCCTATAGTAACACAGTGTCCACTCAACCCTTTCTCCTATAGTAAAACAGTGTCCACTCAACCAATTCTCCTATAGTAATACAGTGTCCACTCAACCAATTCTCCTATAGTAAAACAGTGTCCACTCAACCAATTCTCCTATAGTAAAACAGTGTCCACTCAACCCTTTCTCCTATAGTAACACAGTGTCCACTCAACCCATTCTCCTATAGTAACACAGTGTCCACTCAACCAATTCTCCTATAGTAAAACAGTGTCCACTCAACCCTTTCTCCTATAGTAAAACAGTGTCCACTCAACCCATTCTCCTATAGTAACACAGTGTCCACTCAACCAATTCTCCTATAGTAAAACAGTGTCCACTCAACCCATTCTCCTATAGTAACACAGTGTCCACTCAACCAATTCTCCTATAGTAAAACAGTGTCCACTCAACCCTTTCTCCTATAGTAAAACAGTGTCCACTCAACCAATTCTCCTATAGTAACACAGTGTCCACTCAACCCATTCTCCTATCGTAACACAGTGTCCACTCAACCCATTCTCCTATCGTAACACAGTGTCCACTCAACCCATTCTCCTATCGTAACACAGTGTCCACTCAACCAATTCTCCTATAGTAACACAGTGTCCACTCAACCAATTCTCCTATAGTAAAACAGTGTCCACTCAACCAATTCTCCTATAGTAAAACAGTGTCCACTCAACCAATTCTCCTATAGTAAAACAGTGTCCACTCAACCAATTCTCCTATAGTAAAACAGTGTCCACTCAACCAATTCTCCTATAGTAAAACAGTGTCCACTCAACCCATTCTCCTATAGTAACAGTGTCCACTCAACCCATTCTCCTATAGTAACACAGTGTCCACTCAACCAATTCTCCGATAGTAAAACAGTGTCCACTCAACCCTTTCTCCTATAGTAACACAGTGTCCACTCAACCAATTCTCCTATAGTAACACAGTGTCCACTCAACCAATTCTCCTATAGTAAAACAGTGTCCACTCAATCCATTCTCCTATAGTAAAACAGTGTCCACTCAACCCTTTCTCCTATAGTAACACAGTGTCCACTCAACCAATTCTCCTATAGTAAAACAGTGTCCACTCAACCAATTCTCCTATAGTAACACAGTGTCCACTCAACCAATTCTCCTATAGTAACACAGTGTCCACTCAACCCATTCTCCGATAGTAACACAGTGTCCACTCAACCAATTCTCCTATAGTAAAACAGTGTCCACTCAACCAATTCTCCTATAGTAACACAGTGTCCACTCAACCAATTCTCCTATAGTAACACAGTGTCCACTCAACCCATTCTCCGATAGTAACACAGTGTCCACTCAACCAATTCTCCTATAGTAAAACAGTGTCCACTCAACCCATTCTCCGATAGTAACACAGTGTTCACTCAACCCTTTCTCCTATAGTAACACAGTGTCCACTCAACCAATTCTCCGATAGTAACACAGTGTCCACTCAACCAATTCTCCTATAGTAAAACAGTGTCCACTCAACCAATTCTCCTATAGTAAAACAGTGTCCACTCAACCCATTCTCCTATCGTAACACAGTGTCCACTCAACCCATTCTCCTATCGTAAAACAGTGTCCACTCAACCCTTTCTCCTATAGTAACACAGTGTCCACTCAACCAATTCTCCTAGAGTAACACAGTGTCCACTCAACCCATTCTCCTAGAGTAACACAGTGTCCACTCAACCAATTCTCCTATAGTAAAACAGTGTCCACTCAACCAATTCTCCTATAGTAAAACAGTGTCCACTCAACCAATTCTCCTATCGTAACACAGTGTCCACTCAACCCATTCTCCTATAGTAAAACAGTGTCCACTCAACCAATTCTCCTATAGTAAAACAGTGTCCACTCAACCAATTCTCCTATAGTAAAACAGTGTCCACTCAACCAATTCTCCTATAGTAACACAGTGTCCACTCAACCAATTCTCCTATAGTAACACAGTGTCCACTCAACCCTTTCTCCTATAGTAAAACAGTGTCCACTCAACCAATTCTCCTATAGTAAAACAGTGTCCACTCAACCAATTCTCCTATAGTAACACAGTGTCCACTCAACCAATTCTCCTATAGTAACACAGTGTCCACTCAATCCAGTCTCCTATAGTAACACAGTGTCCACTCAATCCAGTCTCCTATAGTAAAACAGTGTCCACTCAACCTAGTCTCCTATAGTAACACAATGTCCACTCAACCCAGTCTCCTATAGTAACACAGTGTCCACTCTACCCAGTCTCCTATAGTAACACAATGTCCACTCAACCCAGTCTACTATAGTAACACAGTGTCCACTCTACCCAGTCTCCTATAGTAACACAGTGTCCACTCTACCCAGTCTCCTATCGTAACACAGTGTCCACTCAACCCAGTCTCTTATAGTAACACAGTGTCCACTCAACCCAGTCTCCTATAGTAACACAGTGTCCACTCAACCCAGTCTCCTATAGTAACACAGTGTCCATTCAACCCAGTCTCCTATAGTAACACAGTGTCCACTCTACCCAGTCTCCTATAGTAACACAGTGTCCACTCAACCCAGTCTCCTATAGTAACAGTGTCCACTCAACCCAGTCTCCTATAGTAACACAGTGTCCACTCTACCCAGTCTCCTATAGTAACACAGTGTCCACTCAACCCAGTCTCCTCTCGTAACACAGTGTCCACTCTACCCAGTCTCCTATAGTAACACAGTGTCCACTCTACCCAGTCTCCTATAGTCACACAGTGTCCACTCAACCCAGTCAACTATAGTAACACAGTGTCCACTCAACCCAGTCTCCTATAGTAACACAGTGTCCACTCTACCCAGTCTCCTTAAATCACACAGTGTCCACTTAACGCAGTCTCCTATAGTAACACAGTGTCCACTTAACGCAGTCACCTATCGTAACACAGTGACCGCAAATCCCTATCTACTGTAGTAACACAGTGTCCATTGTCCCAGTCTCCTATCATATCACAATGTCCTCTCAACCCAGTCTCCTTAAGTAACACAGTATCCACTCAACCCAGTCTCCTATAGTAACACAGTGTCCACTCAACCCAGTCTCCTATAGTAACACAGTGTCCACTCAACCCAGTCTCCTATAGTAACACAGTGTCCATTCAACCTAGTCTCCTATAGTAACACAGTGTCCACTCAACCCAGTCTCCTATAGTAACACAGTGTCCACTCAACCCAGTCTCCTATAGTAACACAGTGTCCACTCTACCCAGTCTCCTATAGTAACACAGTGTCCACTCTACCCAGTCTCCTTAAATAACACAGTGTCCACTTAACGCAGTCTCCTATAGTAACACAGTGTCCACTCAACCCAGTCTCCTATAGTAACACAGTATCCACTTAACGCAGTCTCCTATAGTAACACAGTGTCCACTCTACCCAGTCTCCTATAGTAACACAGTGTCCACTCAACCCAGTCTCCTATAGTAACACAGTGTCCACTCAACCCAGTCTCCTATAGTAACACAGTGTCCACTCTACCCAGTCTCCTATAGTAACACAGTGTCCACTCAACCTAGTCTCCTATAGTAACGCAGTGTCCACTCAACCCAGTCTCCTATAGTAACACAGTGTCCACTCTACCCAGTCTCCTATAGTAAAACAGTGTCCACTTAACACAGTCTCCTATAGTAACACAGTGTCCACTCAACCCATTCTCCTATAGTAACACAGTGTCCACTTAACACAGTCTCCTATAGTAACACAGTGTCCACTCAACCCAGTCTCCTATAGTAACACAGTGTCCACTCTACCCAGTCTCCTATAGTAACACGGTGTACACTTAACGCAGTCTCCTATAGTAACACAGTGTCCACTCTACCCAGTCTCCTTTAGTAACACAGTGTCCACTTAACACAGTCTCCTATAGTAACACAGTGTCCACTCTACCCAGCCTCCTTAAATAACACAGTGTCCACTTAACGCAGTCTCCTATAGTAACACAGTGTCCACTCAACCCAGTCTCCTATAGTAACACAGTGTCCACTCTACCCAGTCTCCTTAAATAACACAGTGTCCACTTAACGCAGTCTCCTATAGTAACACAGTGTCCACTCAACCCAGTCTCCAATAGTAACACAGTGTCCACTCTACCCAGTCTCCTATAGTAACACAGTGTCCACTCTACCCAGTCTCCTATAGTAACACAGTGTCCACTCAACCCAGTCTCCTATAGTAACACAGTGTCCACTCTACCCAGTCTCCTTAAATAACACAGTGTCCACTCAACCCAGTCTCCTACAGTAACACAGTGTCCACTCAACCCAGTCTCCGATAGTAACACAGTGTCCACTCTACCCAGTCTCCTATAGTAACACAGTGTCCACTCAACCCAGTCTCCGATAGTAACACAGTGTCCACTCAACCCAGTCTCCTATAGTAACACAGTGTCCACGCTACCCAGTCTCCTATAGTAACACAGTGTCCACTCTACCCAGTGTCCTATAGTAACACAGTGTCCACTCAACCCAGTCTCCTATAGTAACACAGTGTCCACTCTACCCAGTCTCCTTAAATAACACAGTGTCCACTCAATCCAGTCTCCTACAGTAACACAGTGTCCACTCAACCCAGTCTCCGATAGTAACACAGTGTCCACTCTACCCAGTCTCCTATAGTAACACAGTGTCCACTCAACCCAGTCTCCGATAGTAACACAGTGTCCACTCAACCCAGTCTCCTATAGTAACACAGTGTCCACGCTACCCAGTCTCCTATAGTAACACAGTGTCCACTCTACCCAGTGTCCTATAGTAACACAGTGTCCACTCAACCCAGTCTCCGATAGTAACACAGTGTCCACTCAACCCAGTCTCCGATAGTAACACAGTGTCCACTCTACCCAGTGTCCTATAGTAACACAGTGTCCACTCAACCCAGTCTCCGATAGTAACACAGTGTCCACTCTACCCAGTGTCCTATAGTAACACAGTGTCCACTCAACCCAGTCTCCGATAGTAACACAGTGTCCACTCTACCCAGTCTCCTATAGTAACACAGTGTCCACTCAACCAATTCTCCTATAGTAAAACAGTGTCCACTCAACCAATTCTCCTATAGTAACACAGTGTCCACTCAACCAATTCTCCTATAGTAACACAGTGTCCACTCAATCCAGTCTCCTATAGTAACACAGTGTCCACTCAATCCAGTCTCCTATAGTAAAACAGTGTCCACTCAACCTAGTCTCCTATAGTAACACAATGTCCACTCAACCCAGTCTCCTATAGTAACACAGTGTCCACTCTACCCAGTCTCCTATAGTAACACAATGTCCACTCAACCCAGTCTACTATAGTAACACAGTGTCCACTCTACCCAGTCTCCTATAGTAACACAGTGTCCACTCTACCCAGTCTCCTATCGTAACACAGTGTCCACTCAACCCAGTCTCTTATAGTAACACAGTGTCCACTCAACCCAGTCTCCTATAGTAACACAGTGTCCACTCAACCCAGTCTCCTATAGTAACACAGTGTCCATTCAACCCAGTCTCCTATAGTAACACAGTGTCCACTCTACCCAGTCTCCTATAGTAACACAGTGTCCACTCAACCCAGTCTCCTATAGTAACAGTGTCCACTCAACCCAGTCTCCTATAGTAACACAGTGTCCACTCTACCCAGTCTCCTATAGTAACACAGTGTCCACTCAACCCAGTCTCCTCTCGTAACACAGTGTCCACTCTACCCAGTCTCCTATAGTAACACAGTGTCCACTCTACCCAGTCTCCTATAGTCACACAGTGTCCACTCAACCCAGTCAACTATAGTAACACAGTGTCCACTCAACCCAGTCTCCTATAGTAACACAGTGTCCACTCTACCCAGTCTCCTTAAATCACACAGTGTCCACTTAACGCAGTCTCCTATAGTAACACAGTGTCCACTTAACGCAGTCACCTATCGTAACACAGTGACCGCAAATCCCTATCTACTGTAGTAACACAGTGTCCATTGTCCCAGTCTCCTATCATATCACAATGTCCTCTCAACCCAGTCTCCTTAAGTAACACAGTATCCACTCAACCCAGTCTCCTATAGTAACACAGTGTCCACTCAACCCAGTCTCCTATAGTAACACAGTGTCCACTCAACCCAGTCTCCTATAGTAACACAGTGTCCATTCAACCTAGTCTCCTATAGTAACACAGTGTCCACTCAACCCAGTCTCCTATAGTAACACAGTGTCCACTCAACCCAGTCTCCTATAGTAACACAGTGTCCACTCGACCCAGTCTCCTATAGTAACACAGTGTCCACTCTACCCAGTCTCCTTAAATAACACAGTGTCCACTTAACGCAGTCTCCTATAGTAACACAGTGTCCACTCAACCCAGTCTCCTATAGTAACACAGTATCCACTTAACGCAGTCTCCTATAGTAACACAGTGTCCACTCTACCCAGTCTCCTATAGTAACACAGTGTCCACTCAACCCAGTCTCCTATAGTAACACAGTGTCCACTCAACCCAGTCTCCTATAGTAACACAGTGTCCACTCTACCCAGTCTCCTATAGTAACACAGTGTCCACTCAACCTAGTCTCCTATAGTAACGCAGTGTCCACTCAACCCAGTCTCCTATAGTAACACAGTGTCCACTCTACCCAGTCTCCTATAGTAAAACAGTGTCCACTTAACACAGTCTCCTATAGTAACACAGTGTCCACTCAACCCATTCTCCTATAGTAACACAGTGTCCACTTAACACAGTCTCCTATAGTAACACAGTGTCCACTCAACCCAGTCTCCTATAGTAACACAGTGTCCACTCTACCCAGTCTCCTATAGTAACACGGTGTACACTTAACGCAGTCTCCTATAGTAACACAGTGTCCACTCTACCCAGTCTCCTATAGTAACACAGTGTCCACTTAACACAGTCTCCTATAGTAACACAGTGTCCACTCAACCCAGTCTCCTATAGTAACACAGTGTCCACTTAACGCAGTCTCCTATAGTAACACAGTGTCCACTCTACCCAGTCTCCTATAGTAACACAGTGTCCACTCTACCCAGTCTCCTATAGTAACACAGTGTCCACTCTACCCAGTCTCCTTAAATAACACAGTGTCCACTTAACGCAGTCTCCTATAGTAACACAGTGTCCACTCAACCCAGTCTCCTATAGTAACACAGTGTCCACTCTACCCAGTCTCCTTAAATAACACAGTGTCCACTTAACGCAGTCTCCTATAGTAACACAGTGTCCACTCAACCCAGTCTCCAATAGTAACACAGTGTCCACTCTACCCAGTCTCCTATAGTAACACAGTGTCCACTCTACCCAGTCTCCTATAGTAACACAGTGTCCACTCAACCCAGTCTCCTATAGTAACACAGTGTCCACTCTACCCAGTCTCCTTAAATAACACAGTGTCCACTCAACCCAGTCTCCTACAGTAACACAGTGTCCACTCAACCCAGTCTCCGATAGTAACACAGTGTCCACTCTACCCAGTCTCCTATAGTAACACAGTGTCCACTCAACCCAGTCTCCGATAGTAACACAGTGTCCACTCAACCCAGTCTCCTATAGTAACACAGTGTCCACGCTACCCAGTCTCCTATAGTAACACAGTGTCCACTCTACCCAGTGTCCTATAGTAACACAGTGTCCACTCAACCCAGTCTCCTATAGTAACACAGTGTCCACTCTACCCAGTCTCCTTAAATAACACAGTGTCCACTCAACCCAGTCTCCTACAGTAACACAGTGTCCACTCAACCCAGTCTCCGATAGTAACACAGTGTCCACTCTACCCAGTCTCCTATAGTAACACAGTGTCCACTCAACCCAGTCTCCGATAGTAACACAGTGTCCACTCAACCCAGTCTCCTATAGTAACACAGTGTCCACGCTACCCAGTCTCCTATAGTAACACAGTGTCCATTCAACCTAGTCTCCTATAGTAACACAGTGTCCACTCAACCCAGTCTCCTATAGTAACACAGTGTCCACTCAACCCAGTCTCCTATAGTAACACAGTGTCCACTCGACCCAGTCTCCTATAGTAACACAGTGTCCACTCTACCCAGTCTCCTTAAATAACACAGTGTCCACTTAACGCAGTCTCCTATAGTAACACAGTGTCCACTCAACCCAGTCTCCTATAGTAACACAGTATCCACTTAACGCAGTCTCCTATAGTAACACAGTGTCCACTCTACCCAGTCTCCTATAGTAACACAGTGTCCACTCAACCCAGTCTCCTATAGTAACACAGTGTCCACTCAACCCAGTCTCCTATAGTAACACAGTGTCCACTCTACCCAGTCTCCTATAGTAACACAGTGTCCACTCAACCTAGTCTCCTATAGTAACGCAGTGTCCACTCAACCCAGTCTCCTATAGTAACACAGTGTCCACTCTACCCAGTCTCCTATAGTAAAACAGTGTCCACTTAACACAGTCTCCTATAGTAACACAGTGTCCACTCAACCCATTCTCCTATAGTAACACAGTGTCCACTTAACACAGTCTCCTATAGTAACACAGTGTCCACTCAACCCAGTCTCCTATAGTAACACAGTGTCCACTCTACCCAGTCTCCTATAGTAACACGGTGTACACTTAACGCAGTCTCCTATAGTAACACAGTGTCCACTCTACCCAGTCTCCTATAGTAACACAGTGTCCACTTAACACAGTCTCCTATAGTAACACAGTGTCCACTCAACCCAGTCTCCTATAGTAACACAGTGTCCACTTAACGCAGTCTCCTATAGTAACACAGTGTCCACTCTACCCAGTCTCCTATAGTAACACAGTGTCCACTCTACCCAGTCTCCTATAGTAACACAGTGTCCACTCTACCCAGTCTCCTTAAATAACACAGTGTCCACTTAACGCAGTCTCCTATAGTAACACAGTGTCCACTCAACCCAGTCTCCTATAGTAACACAGTGTCCACTCTACCCAGTCTCCTTAAATAACACAGTGTCCACTTAACGCAGTCTCCTATAGTAACACAGTGTCCACTCAACCCAGTCTCCAATAGTAACACAGTGTCCACTCTACCCAGTCTCCTATAGTAACACAGTGTCCACTCTACCCAGTCTCCTATAGTAACACAGTGTCCACTCAACCCAGTCTCCTATAGTAACACAGTGTCCACTCTACCCAGTCTCCTTAAATAACACAGTGTCCACTCAACCCAGTCTCCTACAGTAACACAGTGTCCACTCAACCCAGTCTCCGATAGTAACACAGTGTCCACTCTACCCAGTCTCCTATAGTAACACAGTGTCCACTCAACCCAGTCTCCGATAGTAACACAGTGTCCACTCAACCCAGTCTCCTATAGTAACACAGTGTCCACGCTACCCAGTCTCCTATAGTAACACAGTGTCCACTCTACCCAGTGTCCTATAGTAACACAGTGTCCACTCAACCCAGTCTCCTATAGTAACACAGTGTCCACTCTACCCAGTCTCCTTAAATAACACAGTGTCCACTCAACCCAGTCTCCTACAGTAACACAGTGTCCACTCAACCCAGTCTCCGATAGTAACACAGTGTCCACTCTACCCAGTCTCCTATAGTAACACAGTGTCCACTCAACCCAGTCTCCGATAGTAACACAGTGTCCACTCAACCCAGTCTCCTATAGTAACACAGTGTCCACGCTACCCAGTCTCCTATAGTAACACAGTGTCCACTCTACCCAGTGTCCTATAGTAACACAGTGTCCACTCAACCCAGTCTCCGATAGTAACACAGTGTCCACTCAACCCAGTCTCCGATAGTAACACAGTGTCCACTCTACCCAGTGTCCTATAGTAACACAGTGTCCACTCAACCCAGTCTCCGATAGTAACACAGTGTCCACTCTACCCAGTGTCCTATAGTAACACAGTGTCCACTCAACCCAGTCTCCGATAGTAACACAGTGTCCACTCTACCCAGTCTCCTATAGTAACACAGTGTCCACTCAACCGATTCTCCTATAGTAACACAGTGTCCACTCAACCCATTCTCCGATAGTAACACAGTGTCCACTCAACCCAGTCTCCGATAGTAACACAGTGTCCACTCTACCCAGTCTCCTATAGTAACACAGTGTCCACTCAACCCAGTCTCCGATAGTAACACAGTGTCCACTCTACCCAGTGTCCTATAGTAACACAGTGTCCACTCAACCCAGTCTCCGATAGTAACACAGTGTCCACTCAACCCAGTCTCCGATAGTAACACAGTGTCCACTCTACCCAGTCTCCTATAGTAACACAGTGTCCACTCAACCCATTCTCCGATAGTAACACAGTGTCAACTCAACCCAGTCTCCGATAGTAACACAGTGTCCACTCTACCCAGTCTCCTATAGTAACACAGTGTCCACTCAACCCAGTCTCCAATAGTAACACAGTGTCCACTCAACCCAGTCTCCTATAGTAACACAGTGCCCACTCAACCCAGTCTCCTTTAGTAACACAGTGTCCACTCAACCCAGTCTCCTATAGTAACACAGTGTCCACTCAACCTAGTCTCTTCTAGTAACACAGTGTCCACTCAACCCAGTCTCCTATAGTAACACAGTGTCCACTCAACCCAGTCTCCTATAGTAACACAGTGTCCACTCAACCCAGTCTCCTATAGTAACACAGTGTCCACTCAACCCAGTCTCCTATAGTAACACAGTGTCCACTTAACGCAGTCACCTATAGTAACACAGTGACCGCAAATCCCTATCTACTGTAGTAACACAGTGTCCACTCAACCCAGTCTCTTCTAGTAACAGTGTCATCTCAACCCAGTCTCTTCTTGTAACACAGTGTCCACTCTACTCATTCTCCAATAGTAACACAGTGACCGCAAATCCCTATCTACTGTAGTAACACAGTGTCCACTCAACCCAGTCTCCTATAGTAACACAGTGTCCACTCAACCCAGTCTCCTTTCGTAACACAGTGCCCACTCAACCCAGTCTCCTATAGTAACACAGTGTCCACTCAACCCAGTCTCCGATAGTAACACAGTGTCCACTTAACGCAGTCTCCTATAGTAACACAGTGTCCACTCAACCCAGTCTCCGATAGTAACACAGTGTCCACTCAACCCAGTCTCCTAGATTAACACAGTGTCCACTCAACCCAGTCTCCTCGAGTAACACAGTGTCCACTCAACCCAGTCTCCTATAGTAACACAGTGTCCACTCAACCCAGTCTCCTAGAGTAACACAGTGTCCACTCTACCCAGTCTCCTTAAGTAACACAGTATCCACTCAACCCAGTCTCCTTTAGTAACACACTGTCCACTCAACCCAGTCTCCGATAGTAACACAATGTCCTCTCAACCCAGTCTCCTTTAGTAACACAGTGTCCACTTAACGCAGTCTCCTATAGTAACACAGTGTCCACTCAACCCAGTCTCCTATAGTAACACAGTGTCCACTCAACCCAGTCTCCGATAGTAACACAGTGTCCACTCTACCCAGTCTCCTTAAGTAACACAGTATCCACTCAACCCAGTCTCCTTTAGTAACACAGTGTCCACTCAACCCAGTCTCCTATAGTAACACAGTGTCCACTCAACCCAGTCTCTTCTAGTAACAGTGTCATCTCAACCCAGTCTCTTCTAGTAACACAGTGTCCACTCTACTCATTCTCCAATAGTAACACAATGTCCACTCAACCCAGTCTCCTTTAGTAACACAGTGCCCACTCAACCCAGTCTCCTATAGTAACAGTGTCCACTCAACCCAGTCTCCTTTAGTAACACAGTGCCCACTCAACCCAGTCTCCTATAGTAACACAGTGTCCACTCAACCCAGTCTCCTTTAGTAACACAGTGCCCACTCAACCCAGTCTCCTATAGTAACACAGTGACCACTCAACCCAGTCTCCGATAGTAACACAGTGACCACTCAACCCAGTCTCCTTTAGTAACACAGTGCCCACTCAACCCAGTCTCCGATAGTAACACAATGTCCTCTCAACACAGTCTCCTATAGTAACACAGTGACCACTCAACCCAGTCTCCGATAGTAACACAGTGACCACTCAACCCAGTCTCCTTTAGTAACACAGTGCCCACTCAACCCAGTCTCCTATAGTAACACAGTGCCCACTCAACCCAGTCTCCGATAGTAACACAGTGTCCACTCAACCCAGTCTCCGATAGTAACACAGTGTCCACTCAACCTAGTCTCCTATAGTAACACAGTGTCCACTCAACCCAGTCTCCGATAGTAACACAGTGTCCACTCAACCCAGTCTCCGATAGTAACACAGTGTCCACTCAACCCAGTCTCCTAGATTAACACAGTGTCCACTCAACCCAGTCTCCTCGAGTAACACAGTGTCCACTCAACCCAGTCTCCTATAGTAACACAGTGTCCACTCAACCCAGTCTCCTAGAGTAACACAGTGTCCACTCTACCCAGTGTCCTATAGTAACACAGTGTCCACTCAACCCAGTCTCCGATAGTAACACAGTGTCCACTCTACCCAGTCTCCTATAGTAACACAGTGTCCACTCAACCGATTCTCCTATAGTAACACAGTGTCCACTCAACCCATTCTCCGATAGTAACACAGTGTCCACTCAACCCAGTCTCCGATAGTAACACAGTGTCCACTCTACCCAGTCTCCTATAGTAACACAGTGTCCACTCTACCCAGTGTCCTATAGTAACACAGTGTCCACTCAACCCAGTCTCCGATAGTAACACAGTGTCCACTCAACCCAGTCTCCGATAGTAACACAGTGTCCACTCTACCCAGTCTCCTATAGTAACACAGTGTCCACTCAACCCATTCTCCGATAGTAACACAGTGTCCACTCAACCCAGTCTCCGATAGTAACACAGTGTCCACTCAACCCAGTCTCCGATAGTAACACAGTGTCCACTCAACCCAGTCTCCTATAGTAACACAGTGCCCACTCAACCTAGTCTCTTCTAGTAACACAGTGTCCACTCAACCCAGTCTCCTATAGTAACACAGTGTCCACTCAACCCAGTCTCCTATAGTAACACAGTGTCCACTCAACCCACTCTCCTATAGTAACACAGTGTCCACTCAACCCAGTCTCCTATAGTAACACAGTGTCCACTTAACGCAGTCACCTATAGTAACACAGTGACCGCAAATCCCTATCTACTGTAGTAACACAGTGTCCACTCAACCCAGTCTCTTCTAGTAACAGTGTCATCTCAACCCAGTCTCTTCTTGTAACACAGTGTCCACTCTACTCATTCTCCAATAGTAACACAGTGACCGCAAATCCCTATCTACTGTAGTAACACAGTGTCCACTCAACCCAGTCTCCTATAGTAACACAGTGTCCACTCAACCCAGTCTCCTTTCGTAACACAGTGCCCACTCAACCCAGTCTCCTATAGTAACACAGTGTCCACTCAACCCAGTCTCCGATAGTAACACAGTGTCCACTTAACGCAGTCTCCTATAGTAACACAGTGGCCACTCAACCCAGTCTCCGATAGTAACACAGTGTCCACTCAACCCAGTCTCCTAGATTAACACAGTGTCCACTCAACCCAGTCTCCTCGAGTAACACAGTGTCCACTCAACCCAGTCTCCTATAGTAACACAGTGTCCACTCAACCCAGTCTCCTAGAGTAACACAGTGTCCACTCTACCCAGTCTCCTTAAGTAACACAGTATCCACTCAACCCAGTCTCCTTTAGTAACACACTGTCCACTCAACCCAGTCTCCGATAGTAACACAATGTCCTCTCAACCCAGTCTCCTTTAGTAACACAGTGTCCACTTAACGCAGTCTCCTATAGTAACACAGTGTCCACTCAACCCAGTCTCCTATAGTAACACAGTGTCCACTCAACCCAGTCTCCGATAGTAACACAGTGTCCACTCTACCCAGTCTCCTTAAGTAACACAGTATCCACTCAACCCAGTCTCCTTTAGTAACACAGTGTCCACTCAACCCAGTCTCTTCTAGTAACAGTGTCATCTCAACCCAGTCTCTTCTAGTAACACAGTGTCCACTCTACTCATTCTCCAATAGTAACACAATGTCCACTCAACCCAGTCTCCTTTAGTAACACAGTGCCCACTCAACCCAGTCTCCTATAGTAACACAGTGTCCACTCAACCCAGTCTCCTTTAGTAACACAGTGCCCACTCATCCCAGTCTCCTATAGTAACACAGTGTCCACTCAACCCAGTCTCCTTTAGTAACACAGTGCCCACTCAACCCAGTCTCCTATAGTAACACAGTGACCACTCAACCCAGTCTCCGATAGTAACACAGTGACCACTCAACCCAGTCTCCTTTAGTAACACAGTGCCCACTCAACCCAGTCTCCGATAGTAACACAATGTCCTCTCAACCCAGTCTCCTATAGTAACACAGTGACCACTCAACCCAGTCTCCGATAGTAACACAGTGACCAAACAACCCAGTCTCCTTTAGTAACACAGTGCCCACTCAACCCAGTCTCCTATAGTAACACAGTGCCCACTCAACCCAGTCTCCGATAGTAACACAGTGTCCACTCAACCCAGTCTCCGATAGTAACACAGTGTCCACTCAACCCAGTCTCCGATAGTAACACAGTGTCCACTCTACCCAGTCTCCTATAGTAACACAGTGTCCACTCTACCCAGTGTCCTATAGTAACACAGTGTCCACTCAACCCAGTCTCCGATAGTAACACAGTGTCCACTCAACCCAGTCTCCGATAGTAACACAGTGTCCACTCTACCCAGTCTCCTATAGTAACACAGTGTCCACTCAACCCATTCTCCGATAGTAACACAGTGTCCACTCAACCCAGTCTCCGATAGTAACACAGTGTCCACTCAACCCAGTCTCCGATAGTAACACAGTGTCCACTCAACCCAGTCTCCTATAGTAACACAGTGTCCACTCAACCCAGTCTCCTATAGTAACACAGTGTCCACTCAACCCACTCTCCTATAGTAACACAGTGTCCACTCAACCCAGTCTCCTATAGTAACACAGTGTCCACTTAACGCAGTCACCTATAGTAACACAGTGACCGCAAATCCCTATCTACTGTAGTAACACAGTGTCCACTCAACCCAGTCTCTTCTAGTAACAGTGTCATCTCAACCCAGTCTCTTCTTGTAACACAGTGTCCACTCTACTCATTCTCCAATAGTAACACAGTGACCGCAAATCCCTATCTACTGTAGTAACACAGTGTCCACTCAACCCAGTCTCCTATAGTAACACAGTGTCCACTCAACCCAGTCTCCTTTCGTAACACAGTGCCCACTCAACCCAGTCTCCTATAGTAACACAGTGTCCACTCAACCCAGTCTCCGATAGTAACACAGTGTCCACTTAACGCAGTCTCCTATAGTAACACAGTGTCCACTCAACCCAGTCTCCGATAGTAACACAGTGTCCACTCAACCCAGTCTCCTAGATTAACACAGTGTCCACTCAACCCAGTCTCCTCGAGTAACACAGTGTCCACTCAACCCAGTCTCCTATAGTAACACAGTGTCCACTCAACCCAGTCTCCTAGAGTCACACAGTGTCCACTCCACCCAGTCTCCTTAAGTAACACAGTATCCACTCAACCCAGTCTCCTTTAGTAACACACTGTCCACTCAACCCAGTCTCCGATAGTAACACAATGTCCTCTCAACCCAGTCTCCTTTAGTAACACAGTGTCCACTTAACGCAGTCTCCTATAGTAACACAGTGTCCACTCAACCCAGTCTCCTATAGTAACACAGTGTCCACTCAACCCAGTCTCCGATAGTAACACAGTGTCCACTCTACCCAGTCTCCTTAAGTAACACAGTATCCACTCAACCCAGTCTCCTTTAGTAACACAGTGTCCACTCAACCCAGTCTCCTATAGTAACACAGTGTCCACTCAACCCAGTCTCTTCTAGTAACAGTGTCATCTCAACCCAGTCTCTTCTAGTAACACAGTGTCCACTCTACTCATTCTCCAATAGTAACACAATGTCCACTCAACCCAGTCTCCTTTAGTAACACAGTGCCCACTCAACCCAGTCTCCTATAGTAACACAGTGTCCACTCAACCCAGTCTCCTTTAGTAACACAGTGCCCACTCATCCCAGTCTCCTATAGTAACACAGTGTCCACTCAACCCAGTCTCCTTTAGTAACACAGTGCCCACTCAACCCAGTCTCCTATAGTAACACAGTGACCACTCAACCCAGTCTCCGATAGTAACACAGTGACCACTCAACCCAGTCTCCTTTAGTAACACAGTGCCCACTCAACCCAGTCTCCGATAGTAACACAATGTCCTCTCAACCCAGTCTCCTATAGTAACACAGTGACCACTCAACCCAGTCTCCGATAGTAACACAGTGACCAAACAACCCAGTCTCCTTTAGTAACACAGTGCCCACTCAACCCAGTCTCCTATAGTAACACAGTGCCCACTCAACCCAGTCTCCGATAGTAACACAGTGTCCACTCAACCCAGTCTCCGATAGTAACACAGTGTCCACTCAACCTAGTCTCCTATAGTAACACAGTGTCCACTCAACCCAGTCTCCGATAGTAACACAGTGTCCACTCAACCCAGTCTCCGATAGTAACACAGTGTCCACTCAACCCAGTCTCCTAGATTAACACAGTGTCCACTCAACCCAGTCTCCTCGAGTAACACAGTGTCCACTCAACCCAGTCTCCTATAGTAACACAGTGTCCACTCAACCCAGTCTCCTAGAGTAACACAGTGTCCACTCTACCCAGTGTCCTATAGTAACACAGTGTCCACTCAACCCAGTCTCCGATAGTAACACAGTGTCCACTCTACCCAGTCTCCTATAGTAACACAGTGTCCACTCAACCGATTCTCCTATAGTAACACAGTGTCCACTCAACCCATTCTCCTCGAGTAACACAGTGTCCACTCAACCCAGTCTCCTATAGTAACACAGTGTCCACTCAACCCAGTCTCCTAGAGTAACACAGTGTCCACTCCACCCAGTCTCCTTAAGTAACACAGTATCCACTCAACCCAGTCTCCTTTAGTAACACACTGTCCACTCAACCCAGTCTCCGATAGTAACACAATGTCCTCTCAACCCAGTCTCCTTTAGTAACACAGTGTCCACTTAACGCAGTCTCCTATAGTAACACAGTGTCCACTCAACCCAGTCTCCTATAGTAACACAGTGTCCACTCAACCCAGTCTCCGATAGTAACACAGTGTCCACTCTACCCAGTCTCCTTAAGTAACACAGTATCCACTCAACCCAGTCTCCTTTAGTAACACAGTGTCCACTCAACCCAGTCTCCTATAGTAACACAGTGTCCACTCAACCCAGTCTCTTCTAGTAACAGTGTCATCTCAACCCAGTCTCTTCTAGTAACACAGTGTCCACTCTACTCATTCTCCAATAGTAACACAATGTCCACTCAACCCAGTCTCCTTTAGTAACACAGTGCCCACTCAACCCAGTCTCCTATAGTAACACAGTGTCCACTCAACCCAGTCTCCTTTAGTAACACAGTGCCCACTCATCCCAGTCTCCTATAGTAACACAGTGTCCACTCAACCCAGTCTCCTTTAGTAACACAGTGCCCACTCAACCCAGTCTCCTATAGTAACACAGTGACCACTCAACCCAGTCTCCGATAGTAACACAGTGACCACTCAACCCAGTCTCCTTTAGTAACACAGTGCCCACTCAACCCAGTCTCCGATAGTAACACAATGTCCTCTCAACCCAGTCTCCTATAGTAACACAGTGACCACTCAACCCAGTCTCCGATAGTAACACAGTGACCAAACAACCCAGTCTCCTTTAGTAACACAGTGCCCACTCAACCCAGTCTCCTATAGTAACACAGTGCCCACTCAACCCAGTCTCCGATAGTAACACAGTGTCCACTCAACCCAGTCTCCGATAGTAACACAGTGTCCACTCAACCTAGTCTCCTATAGTAACACAGTGTCCACTCAACCCAGTCTCCGATAGTAACACAGTGTCCACTCAACCCAGTCTCCGATAGTAACACAGTGTCCACTCAACCCAGTCTCCAAGATTAACACAGTGTCCACTCAACCCAGTCTCCTCGAGTAACACAGTGTCCACTCAACCCAGTCTCCTATAGTAACACAGTGTCCACTCAACCCAGTCTCCTAGAGTAACACAGTGTCCACTCTACCCAGTGTCCTATAGTAACACAGTGTCCACTCAACCCAGTCTCCGATAGTAACACAGTGTCCACTCTACCCAGTCTCCTATAGTAACACAGTGTCCACTCAACCGATTCTCCTATAGTAACACAGTGTCCACTCAACCCATTCTCCGATAGTAACACAGTGTCCACTCAACCCAGTCTCCGATAGTAACACAGTGTCCACTCTACCCAGTCTCCTATAGTAACACAGTGTCCACTCAACCCAGTCTCCGATAGTAACACAGTGTCCACTCTACCCAGTGTCCTATAGTAACACAGTGTCCACTCAACCCAGTCTCCGATAGTAACACAGTGTCCACTCAACCCAGTCTCCGATAGTAACACAGTGTCCACTCTACCCAGTCTCCTATAGTAACACAGTGTCCACTCAACCCATTCTCCGATAGTAACACAGTGTCCACTCAACCCAGTCTCCGATAGTAACACAGTGTCCACTCAACCCAGTCTCCGATAGTAACACAGTGTCCACTCAACCCAGTCTCCTATAGTAACACAGTGCCCACTCAACCCAGTCTCCTTTAGTAACACAGTGTCCACTCAACCCAGTCTCCTATAGTAACACAGTGTCCACTCAACCTAGTCTCTTCTAGTAACACAGTGTCCACTCAACCCAGTCTCCTATAGTAACACAGTGTCCACTCAACCCAGTCTCCTATAGTAACACAGTGTCCACTCAACCCACTCTCCTATAGTAACACAGTGTCCACTCAACCCAGTCTCCTATAGTAACACAGTGTCCACTTAACGCAGTCACCTATAGTAACACAGTGACCGCAAATCCCTATCTACTGT
>NC_090414.1:16054758-16159758 GCF_036365525.1 Heterodontus francisci | reverse complement strand
TGAGTGTGGGTGTGTGAGTGAGTGTGGGTGTGTGTCAGTGTGAGTGTGAGAGTGTGCGTGAGTGTTTATAAGTGTGACTATGTGTGTGGCCAAGTGTGTGCATGTTTGTGTGTATGAGTGAGATAGTGTGAGCGTGTGTGTGAATATGTAAGAATGTGAGGGTATGTGAGTGTCTGTGGGTATCTGATGTGTGGGTGTGTGTGAGTGTGTGTGAGTGTGGGTGTGTGTCAATGTGAGTGTGAGTGTGTGTGATGTGTGGGTGCGTGAGTGAGTGAGTGAGTGAGTGAGTGAGTGAGTGAGTGTGTGTGTATTTGAGTATGGATGTGCGTGAGTGTGTCTTAGTGCGTGTGAGTGAGCGTGTGAGTGTGGGTGTGTGAGTGAGTGAGTGAGTGAGTGAGTGTATTTGAGTATGGATGTGCGTGAGTGTGTCTTAGTGCGTGTGAGTGAGTGTGGGTGTGTGTCAGTGTGAGGGTGAGTGAGAGTGTGTGTGAGTGAGTATGTGAGTTTGTGCATGGGTGTGTGTGAGAGTGTGGGTGAGTGAGTGTAGGTGTGTGTGAGTGAGTGTGTGAGTGTAGGTGTGTATGAGTGAGTGTGGGTATGTGAGTGTGAGTGAGTGTGAGTGAGTGTGAGTGAGTGTGGGTATGTGAGTATGAGGGAGTGTGAGTGAGTGTGAGTGAGTGTGAGTGAGTGAGTGTGGGTATGTGAGTGTGGGTATGTGAGTGTGAGTGAGTGTGAGTGAGTGTGAGTGAGTGTGAGTGAGTGTGGGTATGTGTGGGTATGTGAGTATGAGGGAGTGAGTGTGAGTGAGTGTGGGTATGTGAGTATGAGGGAGTGTGTGAGTGTGAGGGAGTGTGTGAGTGCAGGTGTGTATGAGTGAGTGTGGGTATGTGAGTATGAGGGAGTGAGTGTGAGTGAGTGTGTGTAGGTGAGTATGAGGGAGTGTGTGAGTATGAGTGAGTGTGTGAGTGCAGGTGTGTATGAGTGAGTGTGGGTATGTGAGTATGAGGGAGTGAGTGTGAGTGAGTGTGTGTAGGTGAGTATGAGGGAGTGTGTGAGTATGAGTGAGTGTGTGAGTGCAGGTGTGTATGAGTGAGTGTGGGTATGTGAGTATGAGTGAGTGTGAGTGAGTGTGGGTATGTGAGTATGAGGGAGTGTGAGTGAGTGTGAGTGAGTGTGGGTATGTGAGTGTGAGTGAGTGTGAGTGAGTGTGAGTGAGTGTGAGTATGTGAGTGTGAGTGAGTGTGAGTGAGTGTGAGTGAGTGTGAGTGAGTGTGGGTATGTGAGTGTGAGTGAGTGTGAGTGAGTGTGAGTGAGTGTGGGTATGTGAGTGTTTGTCAGTATGTGAGTGTGAGTGTTTTTGTCAAGGAGGCACTCACTCCAAGTCAATGGTTTCTGGGCTCCCCTGGTGACTGACACCATCCTTCAGTTCTATACCCAATGCAGTTGCTTAGCAACTCTCGATACGTTGCCTGGGAAGTGATGGAGGCCTCCCTCGGGTGACCGGCATTTTCTCCCCATGCCACTGTCTTCCCTGCCATATCAAAATGGCGGCCACCCCGAGTCCCGGTACGTTTTCCATCGCTGTGTGTTGGTGCCACTTCCCTGGGCCATCATGGGGAAGGTGACAGCCCTGAGGTGACCCCACCACTGAAAGGGTGATAGCAGGGGGGAGGTCCCTGTAGCATTCCCCTCTCATTCCATTCCATTACCCCAATGACTTTACCTGCTGAAGGCCCCAGGTTTCACAAAGGCCTTCAGAGGGCCTCGATATCTGAGCTTCAGGGGGCTTCTGCCCTTTAAGAACCCCAACTCCCCCCGCCCTGCCCCACCCTGCCCATCCCTCAACCGTGACCCTCCTCTGCTTCGACAGGTTCATGTCTGACGGTGAGAATCCCCTTGTGGATGCTGAATGAACCATGAGCAAGGACAATGGGTCAGTGAAGTAACGGGACAGCACCCCCTCTCCAAGTCGAATATCCCCGGCGGGTGTCTCAAAGCGCAGGGTGAGACGATTAACTTCCTTCTTTGAAGAGAGGCTGCCCCTTAACATTGCTAAAAATACAGAACTTGTCAATGGAGTCATAGTAATAGTGAATGGGAAGAGGTTTGGGTTCATTGAGATTGTGTACAGTTGGAGTGATCGGGAAGGGCTTTGGTCCATTGGATTGTGTACAATGGGAGTGAATGGGAAGGGGTTTGGGTCCATTGGGATTGTGTACAATGGGAGTGAATGGGAAGGGGTTTGTCCATTGGGATTGTGTACAATGGGAGTGAATGGGAAGGGGTTTGATCCATTGGGATTGTGTACGATTGGAGCGAATGGGAAGGAGTTTGATCCATTGGGATTGTGTACAATGGGAGTGAATGGGAAGGAGTTTGATCCATTCGGATTGTGTCCAATGGGAGTGAATGGGAAGGAGTTTGATCCATTGGGATTGTGGACAATGGGAGTGAATGGGAAGGGGTTTGGGTCCATTGGGATTGTGTACAATGGGAGCGAATGGGAAGGGGTTTGATCCATTGGGATTGTGTACAATGGGAGTGAATGGGAAGGGGTTTGATCCATTGGGATTATGTACAATGGGAGTGAATGGGAAGGGGTTTGATCCATTGGGATTGTGTACAATGGGAGTGAATGGGAAGGGGTTTGATCCATTCGGATTGTGTCCAATGGGAGTGAATGGGAAGGAGTTTGATCCATTGGGATTGTGGACAATGGGAGTGAATGGGAAGGGGTTTATCCATTGAGATTGTGTACAATGGGAATGAATGGGAAGGAGTTTGGGTCCATTGGGATTGTGTACAATGGGAGCGAATGGGAAGGGGTTTGATCCATTGGGATTGTGTACAATGGGAGTGAATGGGAAGGAGTTTGATCCATTGGGATTGTGTACAATGGGAGTGAATGGGAAGGGGTTTGATCCATTGGGATTGTGTACAATGGGAGTGAATGGGAAGGAGTTTGATCCATTGGGATTGTGGACAATGGGAGTGAATGGGAAGGAGTTTGATCCATTGGGATTGTGGACAATGGGAATGAATGGGAAGGAGTTTGGGTCCATTGGGATTGTGTACAATGGGAGTGAATGGGAAGGGGTTTGATCCATTGGGATTATGTACAATGGGAGTGAATGGGAAGGGGTTTGATCCATTGGGATTGTGTACAATGTGAGTGAATGGGAAGGGGTTTGATCCATTGGGATTGTGTACAATGGGAGTGAATGGGAAGGGGTTTGATCCATTGGGATTATGTACAATGGGAGAGAATGGGAAGGGGTTTGGTCCATTGGGATTGTGTACAATGGGAGTGAATGGGAAGGGGTTTGATCCATTGGGATTGTGTACAATGGGAGTGAATGGGAAGGGGTTTGATCCATTGGGATTGTGTACAATGGGAGTGAATGGGAAGGGGTTTGATCCATTGGGATTGTGTACATTGGGAGTGAATGGGAAAGGGTTTGATCCATTGGGATTGTGTACAATGTGAGTGAATGGGAAGGGGTTTGATCCATTGGGATTATGTACAATGGGAGTGAATGGGAAGGGGTTTGATCCATTGGGATTGTGTACAATGGGAGTGAATGGGAAGGGGTTTGATCCATTGGGATTGTGTACAATGGGAGTGAATGGGAAGGGGTTTGATCCATTGGGATTGTGTACATTGGGAGTGAATGGGAAAGGGTTTGATCCATTGGGATTGTGTACAATGTGAGTGAATGGGAAGGGGTTTGATCCATTGGGATTATGTACAATGGGAGTGAATGGGAAGGGGTTTGATCCATTGGGATTGTGTACAATGGGAGTGAATGGGAAAGGGTTTGATCCATTGGGATTGTGTACAATGGGAGTGAATGGGAAAGGGTTTGATCCATTGGGATTGTGTACAATGGGAGTGAATGGGAAGGGGTTTGATCCATTGGGATTGTGTACATTGGGAGTGAATGGGAAAGGGTTTGATCCATTGGGATTGTGTACAATGGGAGTGAATGGGAAGGGGTTTGATCCATTGGGATTGTGTACATTGGGAGTGAATGGGAAAGGGTTTGATCCATTGGGATTGTGTACAATGGGAGTGAATGGGAAAGGGTTTGATCCATTGGGATTGTGTATGATGGGAGCGAATGGGAAGGGGTTTGATCCATTGGGATTGTGTACATTGGGAGTGAATGGGAAAGGGTTTGATCCATTGGGATTGTGTACAATGGGAGTGAATGGGAAGGGGTTTGATCCATTGGGATTATGTACAATGGGAATGAATGGGAAGGGGTTTGATCCATTGGGATTGTGTACATTGGGAGTGAATGGGAAAGGGTTTGATCCATTGGGATTGTGTACAATGGGAGTGAATGGGAAGGGGTTTGATCCATTGGGATTGTGTACAATGGGAGCGAATGGGAAGGGGTTTGATCCATTGGGATTGTGTACAATGGGAGTGAATGGGAAGGGGTTTGATCCATTGAGATTCTGTACAATGGGAGCGAATGGGAAGGGGTTTGATCCATTGGGATTGTGTACAATGGGAGCGAATGGGAAGGGGTTTGATCCATTGGGATTGTGTACAATAGGAATGAATGGGAAGGAGTTTGGGTCCATTGGGATTGTGTACAATGGGAGTGAATGGGAAGGGGTTTGATCCATTGGGATTGTGTACAATGGGAGTGAATGGGAAGGGGTTTGATCCATTGGGATTCTGTACAATGGGAGCGAATGGGAAGGGGTTTGATCCATTGGGATTCTGTACAATGGGAGCGAATGGGAAGGGGTTTGATCCATTGGGATTGTGTACAATGGGAGTGAATGGGAAGGGGTTTGATCCATTGGGATTATGTACAATGGGAGCGAATGGGAAGGGGTTTGATCCATTGAGATTGTGTACAATGGGAGGGAATGGGAAGGGGTTTGATCCATTGGGATTCTGTACAATGGGAGCGAATGGGAAGGGGTTTGATCCATTGGGATTCTGTACAATGGGAGCGAATGGGAAGGGGTTTGATCCATTGAGATTGTGTACAATGGGAGGGAATGGGAAGGGGTTTGATCCATTGGGATTCTGTACAATGGGAGCGAATGGGAAGGGGTTTGATCCATTGGGATTCTGTACAATGGGAGCGAATGGGAAGGGGTTTGATCCATTGAGATTGTGTACAATGGGAGGGAATGGGAAGGGGTTTGATCCATTGGGATTCTGTACAATGGGAGCGAATGGGAAGGGGTTTGATCCATTGGGATTCTGTACAATGGGAGCGAATGGGAAGGGGTTTGATCCATTGAGATTGTGTACAATGGGAGGGAATGGGAAGGGGTTTGATCCATTGGGATTATGTACAATGGGAGTGAATGGGAAGGGGTTTAATCCATTGGGATTGTGTACATTGGGAGTGAATGGGAAAGGGTTTGATCCATTGGGATTGTGTACATTGGGAGTGAATGGGAAAGGGTTTGATCCATTGGGATTGTGTACAATGGAATGAATGGGAAGGGGTTTGATCCATTGGGATTATGTACAATGGGAGTGAATGGGAAGGGGTTTGATCCATTGGGATTGTGTACATTGGGAGTGAATGGGAAAGGGTTTGATCCATTGGGATTGTGTACAATGGGAGTGAATGGGAAGGGGTTTGGGTCCATTGGGATTGTGTACATTGGGAGTGAATGGGAAAGGGTTTGATCCATTGGGATTGTGTACAATGGGAGTGAATGGGAAGGGGTTTGATCCATTGGGATTGTGTATGATGGGAGCGAATGGGAAGGGGTTTGATCCATTGGGATTATGTACAATGGGAGTGAATGGGAAGGGGTTTGATCCATTGGGATTGTGTACATTGGGAGTGAATGGGAAAGGGTTTGATCCATTGGGATTGTGTACAATGGGAGTGAATGGGAAGGGGTTTGATCCATTGGGATTGTGTACAATGGGAGTGAATGGGAAGGGGTTTGATCCATTGGGATTGTGTACAATGGGAGTGAATGGGAAGGGGTTTGATCCATTGGGATTGTGTATGATGGGAGCAAAGGGGAAGGGGTTTGATCCATTGGGATTGTGTATGATGGGAGCAAAGGGGAAGGGGTTTGATCCATTGGGATTGTGTATGATGGGAGCAAAGGGGAAGGGGTTTGATCCATTGGGATTGTGTACATTGGGAGTGAATGGGAAGGAGTTTGATCCATTGGGATTGTGTACAATGGGAGTGAATGGGAAGGGGTTTGATCCATTGGGATTGTGTACAATGGGAGTGAATGGGAAGGGGTTTGATCCATTGGGATTGTGTACAATGGGAGTGAATGGGAAGGGGTTTGATCCATTGGGATTGTGTACAATGGGAGTGAATGGGAAGGGGTTTGATCCATTGGGATTGTGTACGATGGGAGCGAATGGGAAGGGGTTTGATCCATTGGGATTGTGTACAATGGGAGTGAATGGGATGGGGTTTGATCCATTGGGATTGTGTACAATGGGAGTGAATGGGAAGGGGTTTGGGTCCATTGGGATTGTCTATAATGGGAGTGAATGGGAAGGGGTTTGATCCATTGGGATTGTGTACAGTGGGAGTGAATGGGAAGGGGTTTGGGTCCATTGGGATTGTGTACAATGGGAGTGAATGGGAAGGGGTTTGATCCATTGGGATTGTGTACAGTGGGAGGGACTGGGAATGGATAAATGTATAAAGCCAAACAACGGTAGCAAAGTCCAACGGAAAGACCTGCAGCTAATGTTGACACGACCCCCCCGGGCGATACGCTGTCCAGTATTTGAGGGGAGCGGTTCCCTGCCAGAAAATGGAGGGTTAATTCCCTTTCATCTGCTCAGAGTTCCAAACAGGCATTGGATAAATTCAAAGGGCTATTGGAAGCAATGTGAGTCTAACATTGATGATCGGAGTCTTACCTCTCCTTCAGTTTATGAATACCCACACTAATGTTTTGTGGTAAATAAGCTTTACTGTTAGTTGGAGGCTGCGGGTGTTGATTAGGTAAAACCTGACCCGGATTTCAATCACTTGGATTGGAGCAGGCTTCTAAAATAGTTCTTTGACTGTCACTGTCACTGTCACTGACCTCATCTCCACTGGAGATCTTCCCTCTACAGCTTGCAACCTCAAAGTCCCTCAAAACCGGACAGCCCGCTTCTACCTCCTTCCCAAAATCCACAAACTGGACTGTCCCGGCAGACCCATTGTTTCAGCCTGTTCCTGCCCCACTGAACTTATTTCTTCCTATCTTGACTCTATCTTTTCTCCCCTGGTCCAGTCTCTTCCCACCTACATCCGTGACTCTTCTGACTCCCTATGTCATTTTGACAATTTCCAGTTTCCTGGTCCCAACCGCCTCCTCTTCACTATGGACGTCCAATCGCTCTACACCTCCATCCCCCACCAGGATGGTCTGAGGGCTCTCCGCTTCTTCCTTGAACAGAGGCCCAACCAGTCCCCATCCACCACCACCCTCCTCCGCCTGGCTGAACTTATTCTCACATTGAACAACTTCTCCTTCAACTCCACTCACTTCCTTCAAGTAAAAGGTGTCGCTCTGGGTACCCGCATGGGTCTTAGTTATCCCTGTCTTTTTGTGGGATATGTCGAACATTCCTTGTTTCAGTCCTACTCAGGCCCCCTCCCCCAACTCTTTTTCTGGTACATTGATGACTGTATCGGTGCCGTTTTCTGCTCCCGCCCCGAACTGGAAAACTTTATCAGCTTTGCTTCTAATTTCCACCCTTCTCTCACCTTTACATGGTCCATCTCCGACACTTCCCTTCCCTTCCTCGACTTCTCTGTCTCTATCTCTGGGGATAGGCTGTCTGTTAATATTCATTATAAGCTCACCCACTCCCACAGCTACCTCGACTACACTTCTTCCCACCCTACCTCCTGTAAGGACTCCATTCCATTCTCTCAGTTTCTCCATCTCTGACGCATCTGCTCTGATGATGCTACCTTCCATGACGGTGCTTCTGATATGACCTCCTTTTTCCTCAACCGAGGAATCCCGCCCCCCCCCCCCCACTGTGGTTGACGCGGCCCTCGACTGTGTCTGGACCATTTCCCCCAACCTCTACCCTCGCCCCTTCCCCTCCCTCCCAGAACCGTGACAGGGTTCCCCTTATCCTCACTTTCCACCCCACCAGCCTCCATATCCAAAGGATCATCCTCCGCCATTTCTGCCACCTCCAGCGTGATGCCACTACCAGTCGCATCTTCCCCTGTCAGCATTCCGAAGGGATCGTTCCCTCCGTGACACCCTGGTCCACTCCTCCATTACCCCCACCACCTCGTCCCCTTCCCATGGCACCTTCCCCTGCAATCACAGGAGGTGTAATACCTGCCTATTCACCTCCTCTCTGTTCACTATCCAAGGCCCCAAACACTCCTTTCAGCTGAAGCAGCAATTTACTTGTACTTCTTTCAATGTAGTATACTGTATTCGCTGCTCACAATGTGGTCTCCTCTACACTGGGGAGACCAAACGCAGACTGGGTGACCGCTTTGCGGAACATCTCCGCTCAGTCCGCAAGCAGGACCCCGAGCTTCCGGTTGCTGGCCATTTCAACACTCCCCCCTGCTCTCACCTCTGTCCTGGGATTGCTGCAATGTTCCAGCGAACATCAACGCAAGCATCTCATTTACCGATTAGGCACACTACAGCCTGCCGGACTGAACATTGAGTTCAATAATTTCCGAGCATGACAGCCCCCCATTTTACTTTCATTTTTAGCTGTTTTTTTCTTTAAAAAAAATTTTTTTTTGTGTTTATTTTATTTCATTTCATTTTAGTTTGTTCAGTTTGCTTACCCACGGTTTTTTTTTTCATGTTTGTACTTGCGGCTGTTCAGTTTTCAGTCCATTAACACCCTATCTGTACTAATGCTTTGTCTTTCAGCACACCATTAACATATTGTTTGCCTTTGCTCCATGACCTTCTGGTCAGCAATTCTGTGAGCTTGTCCTATCTACACCTTCTCCTTTGTTATCTCTTTACCCCCGCTTTACTTGCTCAGAACCTTTTACATTTCTAATATCTGTTCTGTTCTGATGAAGGGTCACTGACCTGAAACGTTAACTCTGCTTCTCTCTCCACGGATGCTGCCAGACCTGCTGAGTATTTCCAGCATTTCTTGTTTTTATTTTAGATAGATCTTGGGTTCAGTTCCAGAGGAATGTTTTAGTCTTCATGTTGTGAGGAGCGCCGAGAGGCTCTGGAGAAGGTGCAAAAGAGATTGACAAGACTGGTAAAAGAATGGAGCGGTTATACCCATTGGGAACAAGTTGGGGCTCTTTTCTATAGAATGAGGAAGGCTGAGAGCTGGACAGCTGGATTATGAAAGGGTTTGATTGGGGTCAACGTAGAGAAAACGTTTCCGCTTGTGGGCGAGACCAGAACTCGGGGCCATCAATATAAGACAGTCACTAATAAACCCAATGGGGAATTCAGGAGAAACTCCTTTCCCCGGAGAGTGGGGAGAATGTGGAACTCGCTACCACAGGGGAGTGGTCGAGGTGAATAGTATCGATACATTTAAGGGGAAGCTGGATAAACACACGAGGGAGAAAGGAATTGAGGGATATGTTGATAGGGGGAGATGGAGAGGGGGTGGGAGGAGGCTCGTGTGGAGCAGTAACACCAGCACACAGCTGATGGGCCGAGCGGCCTGTTCCTGTGCTGGAAAATCTCAGCACATCCCAATTCTTTTTTATTACAGCCAATGAAGTACTTTTGGAGGGTATTCCCTGTAGGAAACGCAGTGGCCAACTTGCGCACAGCAAGCTCCCATAATAAACAGCAAGGTGATCATGACCCAGATCATCTGTTTTCCCGTGATAAATACTGGGCCCAGGACACCGGGGAGAACCGGCCACGCTGGGGAAAAGTCTCCCGCTGGCTGTGGAGCGGCTTCGGGCCGGCCCGAGCTGGTGGAAAGGCAAACGGCGGCCCTCAATGCAAGTGCAACTTGCAGTGCTCCCTGCAGAGAGCCTGAGGGCGCTCTACGTCTAAGGGAAGCCTCCCAGTGACAGACATGCAAACCCGGGCTCTCAACCTCAAGGCTTCACACACTGACATCTACATCATCGAGTGTCTTCCTGCCCGCCTCCTCCTCCCCTCCCCGCCTACCCCGTACACAACCTGAAGGCAGAACAGCTCGGGAAAGCCTCTGCAGCACGACCACAGATGCAACCCCACCCCGCCAAATCCCAACTGGATAGGGAGCTACCCTGACTCGTTTGGGGTGGTAAGTTCTTTGTGTATTTAATCTTGGGATTGGGTGGGGGGGTGCGGGACAGAGAGAGAGAGAAAAAAGATACTTTAGGGAGCTCAGCAGGAGCCCTCTTTTATTATCTGTCATCAACTTAAAGAGCGCATGGAACATTGAGAGACACGGCAGGAGACAGCTGAGGATATTGAAGCCGCTCCTGCACAGTTCTGGTCATTGTTGCAATGGATTCGTTCCAGCAAGTTTAACACTTGAGCCGTAACACTTTTTTTTTGGATATCATTTGTAATATTCTCTTTGGTGGGAGGCGGAGGTGGCAGCCAAACCATGGATGGAGTCTGCTCCCCCACGGGGCTGCAAGTGCGCCGGGTCGGACCGCAAGCCGCGCAGGAGGACACAGCTGGTGGCAGCGAGACCCCGGGAGTCGGGGAGACGTTGCAGCAGAGGCGCAGTCCTGAGGGCAGCCAGCCGCTGGCCGGCGTTCCCCAGCAGGAACGTGCCCGCGGGCGCCCTGCCCCGGGGAGGGACGCGGTCCTCCCCGAGGAGCTGGACAGGAGGTGCAGGATCTTCTCGGACCCCAGGAGCTCCACCTCCTCCGGCTCGTCGCTCACCTGCTCATCCCCGGAGTCCGAGGACGACGTGTTCAGCGACGAGGAGCCTGGTGGCAAGATCAAGACCGGGAAGATGCAGCGGCTCAGAAAGGTGAGAGATCTTTTGCAACATTTTAGCAAAGAGACGGTTGCTTTCTAATGTAATGCACTACAATATGTCTACATTGCAATTAAGTTTTAATTAAATATATCCTGTTTTTGACACACTCTCTCCTATTTAACAGCAATGTCTGGCACTGTACTGAGGGAGTGCTGCACTGTCGGGGGGCCAGTACTGAGGGAGTGCTGCACTGTCGGAGGGTCAGTACTGAGGGAGTGCTGCACTGTCGGAGGGTCAGTACTGAGGGAGTGCCGCACTGTCGGAGGGTCAGTACTGAGGGAGTGCCGCACTGTCGGAGGGTCAGTACTGAGGGAGTGCCGCACTGTCGGAGGGTCAGTACTGAGGGAGTGCCGCACTGTCAGAGGGTCAGTACTGAGGGAGTGCTGCACTGTCGGATGGTCAGTACTGAGGGAGTGCTGCACTGTCACAGGGTCAGTACTGAGGGAGTGCCGCACTGTCAGAGGGTCAGTAGTGAGGGAGTGCTGCACTGTCAGAGGGTCAGTACTGAGGGAGTGCCGCACTGTCAGAGGGTCAGTACTGAGGGAGTGCCGCACTGTCGGAGGGTCAGTACTGAGGGAGTGCCGCACTGTCAGAGGGTCAGTACTGAGGGAGTGCTGCACTGTCACAGGGTCAGTACTGAGGGAGTGCCGCACTGTCAGAGGGTCAGTACTGAGGGAGTGCTGCACTGTCACAGGGTCAGTACTGAGGGAGTGCCGCACTGTCAGAGGGTCAGTACTGAGGGAGTGCTGCACTGTCGGAGGGTCAGTACTGAGCAAGTGCCGCACTGTCAGAGGGTCAGTACTGAGGGAGTGCTGCACTGTCGGAGGGTCAGTACTGAGGGAGTGCTGCACTGTCGGAGGGTCAGTACTGAGGGAGTGCTGCACTGTCGGAGGGTCAGTACTGAGGGAGTGCTGCACTGTCAGAGGGTCAGTACTGAGGGAGTGCCGCACTGTCAGAGGGTCAGTCTTGAGGGAGTGCTGCACTGTCGGAGGGTCAGTACTGAGGGAGTGTTGCACTATCGGAGGGTCAGTACTGAGGGAGTGCCGCACTGTCAGAGGGTCAGTACTGAGGGAGTGCCGCACTGTCAGAGGGTCAGTACTAAGGGAGTGCCGCACTGTCAGAGGGTCAGTACTGAGGGAGTGCTGCACTGTCGGAGGGTCAGTACTGAGGGAGTGTTGCACTGTCAGAGTGTCAGTACTGAGGGAGAGCTGCACTGTCGGAGGGTCAGTACTGAGGGACTGTTGCACTGTCGGAGGGTCAGTACTGAGGGAGTGCTGCACTGTCAGAGGGTCAGTACAGAGGGAGTGCCGCACTGTCAGAGGGTC
Organism: Heterodontus francisci; assembly: GCF_036365525.1. NCBI lineage: Eukaryota > Metazoa > Chordata > Chondrichthyes > Heterodontiformes > Heterodontidae > Heterodontus > Heterodontus francisci. The sequence continues at coordinate 16,147,515 of NC_090414.1, read as the reverse complement.
AGTACTGAGGGAGTGCCGCACTGTCAGAGGGTCAGTACTGAGGGAGTGCCGCACTGTCAGAGGGTCAGTACTGAGGGAGTGCTGCACTGTCAGAGGGTCAGTACTGAGGGAGTGCTGCACTGTCAGAGGGTCAGTACTGAGGGAGTGTTGCACTGTCAGAGGGTCAGTACTGAGGGAGTGTTGCACTGTCAGAGGGTCAGTACTGAGGGAGTGCTGCACTGTCAGAGGGTCAGTACTGAGGGAGTGCTGCACTGTCAGAGGGTCAGTACTGAGGGAGTACTGCACTGTCGGAGGGTCAGTACTGAGGGAGTGCTGCACTGTCGGAGGGTCAGTACTGAGGGAGTGTTGCACTGTCAGAGGGTTAGTACTGAGGGAGTGCTGCACTGTCAGAGGGTCAGTACTGAGGGAGTGTTGCACTGTCAGAGGGTCAGTACTGAGGGACTGTTGCACTGTTGGAGGGTCAGTACTGAGGGAGTGCTGCACTGTCGGAGGGTCAGTACTGAGGGAGTACTGCACTGTCGGAGGGTCAGTACTGAGGGAGTGCTGCACTGTCGGAAGGTCAGTACTGAGGGAAAGCTGCACTGTCGGAGGGTCAGTACTGAGGGAGTGCCGCACTGTCGGAGGGTCAGTACTGAGGGAGTGCTGCACCGTCGGAGGGTCAGTACTGAGGGAGTGCTGCACTGTCGGTGGGTCAGTACTGAGGAGTGCTGCACTGTCGGTGGGTCAGTACTGAGGAGTGCTGCACTGTCACAGGGTCAGTACTGAGGGAGTGCTGCACCGTCGGAGGGTCAGTACTGAGGGAGTGCTGCACTGTCGGAGGGTCAGTACTGAGGAGTGCTGCACTGTCACAGGGTCAGTACTGACGGAGTGCCGCACTGTCGGAGGGTCAGTACTGAGAAAGTGCTGCACCGTCGGAGGGTCAGTACTGAGGGAGTGCTGCACTGTCAGAGAGTCAGTACTGAGGGACTGCTGCACAGTCAGAGGGTCAGTACTGAGGGAGTGCTGCACTGTCAGAGAGTCAGTACTGAGGGAGTGCTGCACTGTCAGAGGGTCAGTTCTGACCGAGTCTTGCACTGTCGGAGGGTCAGTACTGAGCGAGTACTGCACTGTCAGAGTGACAGTACTGAGGGAGTGCTGCACTGTCAGAGGGTCAGTACTGAGGGAGTGCTGCACTGTCAGAGGGTCAGTACTGAGCGAGTACTGCACTGTCAGAGGGTCAGTACTGAGCGAGTACTGCACTGTCAGAGGGTCAGTACTGAGGGAGTGCTGCATTGTCAGAGGGTCAGTACTGAGGGAGTGCTGCACTGTCAGAGGGTCAGTACTGAGAGAGTGCTGCACTGTCAGAGGGTCAGTACTGAGGGAGCGCTGCACTGTCACAGGGTCAGTACTGAGGGAGTGCCGGACTGTTGGAGGTGCAGTCTTTCAGATGAGACATTAAATCGAGGCTCCGTCTGCCCCCTCTAGGGTGGGTGTAAAAGATCCCACGACCACTCTTGGGAGAAGAGCAGGGGAGTGGGGGGGGTGGTGGGGGGGGGAGTTCTCCCTGGTGTCCTGGGGCCGATATTTATCCCTCAACCCAACTTCCCTGAAATCAAATGATGCGGTCGTTGCTGTGTGTGGGATCTTGCTGTGCAGCATTTGGCTGCTGCTTGTCCTACCTGGCAACAGTGAATACCCTTCGAGCGCGGCTGATTGGCTGTGAAGCCTGAGCTGGTGGAGGCCATTGTGTTCAATGTAAGTTTATCTTGTTGTGCACCACACTGCAGTTCCAGGCTGACAATGGTCCTCTCCGTGACCCTTGGAACCGGAGCAGCCACGATAACCCTCAGAGAGCCGAATTTCCGAAGAAATGCGTGGGTGGGGGGGGGGGCGGGGTTTGGGTGGGTGGGCAGGGGGAGAGACTGCTGTCTCCCGCCGCCTTACACTACACCTGACGTAGGAACTGGCTGTGTGTGTAAGAGGACACCGGCTGGGGTGGGGGCTGGGCAGGGCTTTTTTGAGCACGCCCAGTTAACCCCTTAAGAGCCAGAGCCCTACCCCATTTACTGCAACACAGTTCTGGTCAAGTTTTTTTCCACTGGAGAGAAAGAGGGACAGAGACACCCCACTGGCCAATATACTGACATCTCCATCCTACCCCACACATGTCAGTGACGGCTCTTCGACCGTGGCGGGAAGAAGGAACTTGGAAAGGGGAATTCGGCATTTTGGAGTCAACAGCTCAAGGGGCCTTAATGACAAAAGGTTTAGGACTAGTCCTCACACCCTGTGGTCCTGCAGACATAGCACGTCTCAATAATTAAAGGCACTTTTTACGCCCGTTAGCATGGTTTCTGCTCACATTGCTTCTGGAGGTGGAGCACAAACTCCCTCACGAGCAACGCAACTCCTCGTAGCATATCATGACAGGGCAGTGCCACCATCCTCCTGGCCACACTGTGGGCAAACCCCACCCACCCCCAACGAGACTCCTACCCAGTCCCGGACCTGTGAGATTTCTGGTCCCATAACCCGGCCTCCGGGAAGCAGCTTCTGTCACAGGTCGGCTCAGTTCTCAGGGTTTCCTCACCAGCTAGTGGACAGACCCTCGGCGTTCTGGTAGGATCGACAGAGCTTGGGGATAGTCGGCAGTACTTCAGCTTGTTCTTGGCTGGCAGATTCTTCAGGCCTGTTCTTGAGTAGGAGGGTTTCACTCTCAGTCCATATGGCCCTTTGCCTTTTCCTAGTTGATTTGGCGGGTCCTTCGATTGTGGCTCCTCTCTCTCTCTCCCGGGGTAGATCCTCCGGGTGGTTCTCTTGCTACTTCCGGTTTGGATCCCCCGCCGAAGCTACTCGACCGGGTTCTTTCCCCGTCTGTCGACAGGACCACCTCTCGGCCAGACACTACATAACAGCGCTCACAGTAAAAATACTTACAGAGCTGCCCTCAATGTGACTGCAGGTAGAATTACTGGCGGAATCACGGGGGCTCAAATAGACATCGTAACAGGAGGATTGTTACTGAAATGTGTGAGTTAATGGCTATCCCAAAGTACTTAGGAATCAGAGACTCTGATTGGCCCCTTCTGTGTTGTATAATTCTATAACCTGCAGTTCCCGCCTGCCCACTCTCTAGGGTAAAGCAATGAGTCACAAGCTGCCTCGTGCATGAATTGGGGGGAGGGGTTAGCCGAATCTCAAACACTGTGGGCAGAATGAGGGTGGCACGGTATTCCTGGGGAAACTCCGGGACATCCCTGGTATCTTCCACGTCCCCTTTTTAAAAACGAGACTTCCTTGTATCATTTCCTTTCAGGAGTGTACATGAAGGCAGGTACAAAAGGTAGTACGTGGCCCTCCACCCGTCCACCGTCCCCCTGCCCAGGAACATCTCCTGCCTCCGCGCCAGCCTCAGCTCGGCGGCTGCTGAAACCCTCACCCATGCCTTTGTTACCTCCAGACTTCACTATTCCGCCCTCTTGTCCATCCCTCCGATTCCCATCGCTCCACCATTGGCGGCCGTTCCTTCAGCTGCCTGGGGGGCCGTAAGCTCTGGAATTCCCTCCCGAAACCTCTCCGTCCCTCTCTCTCTCCGCCGTAAAACCTGCATCTTTGACCGAGCTTTTGTTGTTGTTGTAATATAAGCAGGCACTAGAAAGAAAGTTTGCATTTCGATAGCATCTTTTCATAATTTGAGGACGTCCCATCGTGCATCACAGCCAATGCTGTACCTTATGAAGTGTAGTCACTGTCACAATGAAGGAAACATGGTAACTTGTGCACAGAAAGCTCTCACGGTACTGCCCGTCTGACAGTGCAGCACTCCCTCAGTCCTGCCCCTCCGACAGTGCAGCACTCCCTCAGTCCTGCCCCTCCGACAGTGCAGCACTCCCTCAGTACTGACCCTCCGACATTGCGGCGCTCCCTCAGTGCCGACCCCCCGACACTGCAGCACTCCCTCGGTGCTGGCACTGGGAATGTCGGCCTGGATTATGGGCTAACGTCTCAGGACCGGGGCTCGAACCCACGATATTCAGACTCAGCAGGGAGAGAGATTGGCAGGAACTGAGCCATGAGGCACAGCGGAGGGACAGCAAGTTACATCCGTGCTCCACTCCTGGTGTTAATGCCCTCGAAACCCACTTCATCTAAACGTAACACTGAGCATTGCACATGGGGAGTCAAAGTGCAGTCATCCGTTAAGCAAAGTTAGAGGGTGAGAGAAATAATAGATTGGTATACATAGATATATAGGTTTGTATGTACACCCTATATTCAGCAACTGACTCGGTAATGCCGCAGGTATTGATTTAACCAAAGTGCACATGATAATTACGACTGCATTTACAAAAGTAGACAATAGTTTGTATTTATAGCACTTTTAACGCCAATAGACATCACAAGATGCTTTGCAGGAGCAAAGCTTGACACCAGAAAGAAACACTGTACAATTCTGTCAAAGTTCGTGGCAAGTCAGAAGATTTGTCAGATCTTAAGAACCAGCAAAGAACGATTAAAAAATAAAAATCATTAAGAGGGAGAATTTAGAGCACGAGAGGAAGCTCGTTGGAAATATAATTGTAAGAGTTTCTAAACTTGCTTTGTTGGTATGTGACAACGAAAAGATTAGCCAAGGACAAATGTGGGTCCAGTACAGGCGGAGACAGGAGAATTTATAACGGAGAGTTGGGAAATGGCGGAGAGACTAAACAATTACTTTGTGTTTGTTTTCATGGAGAAAGATACAGAAAATCTCACAGAAATACTAGGAAACCAAGGGACTTGTGATAATAAGGAACTGAAAGAAATTAGTATTAATAAAGAGGTAGTACTCAAAAAATTAACTGGGTTGTAGGTTGATAAATTGCCTGGACCAGATGAACTACATCCCAGAGTGTTGAAGGAGGTAGCTATAGATAGTGGATATATTGGTGGTTATCTTTCAACATTCTATAGATACTGGGAAAGTTCCTGCAGACTGGAAAGTAGCAAATGTACCCAACTATTTAAGAAAGGAGGGAGAGAGAAAACAGGGAAGTACAGACCTGTTAATTTGACATCAGTAGTAGGGAAAATGTTCGAATCTATTATAAAGGATGGGATAACTAGACACTTAGAAACTAATGACATGATTGGACAAAGTCAACATGGATTTATGAAAGGGAAATCATGTTTGACAAACTTGTTGGAGTTTTTTTGCAGCCTAGATAAAGGAGAACCAGTGGATGTGGTGTATTTGGATTTTCAGAAGGTCCCACACAGGAGGTTAGTTAACAAAATTAGAGCACATGGGATTGGGGGTAATATTCTAGTATGGATTGACAGACAGGAACAGAGTAGGAATAAACGGGTCATTCTCAGGATGGCAGGCAGTTACAAGTGGGGGACCACAAGGCTCAGTGCTGGGGCCCACAGCTTCACAATCTATATCAATGATTTGGATGCGGGGACCAAATGCAATCTTTCCAAATTTGCTGATGACACAAAACTAGTTGCGAGAAAAAGCAGAAAGGCAGAGTATTTCTTAAACGGTGAGAGGTTGGGAAGTGTTGATATCCAAAGGGACCTGGGTGTCCTTGTTCATGAGTCACTGAAAGCTAACATGCAGGTGCAGCAAGCAATTAGAAAGGCAAATGGTTTGTCGGCCTTCATCGCCAAGAGGATTTGAGTACAGGAGTAAAGCTGGCTTGCTGCAATTGTATCGAGCCTCGGTGAGGCCGCACCTGCAGTATCGTGTACAGTTTTGCTCTCCTTCAAAGCCCGGCTACCCAACCCGAACCCGAATAGACCCGACTACGCGTGTCGGGTTCGGGTCCGTATTCCCAGTCCGGCATTCGGGCTCGGGCTCGGGTCGGGCAAGACAGTGCTGCTTCCGGGAAGTCACGGGATCAGGCTCACCCACGATTCCCCACAACCCCATCTGCAGGAATAGCCTGCTGCCGGAACGGATGAAGGAGATTCGGGTCGGGCGTGAAAAAAAATTGAAGGACTCGGGCTCGGCTCGGCTCGGGCCTGGGTCGGGTTTTAATTTTAGTCTCCTTATCTAAGGAAGGATATACTTACTATAGAGGGAGTGCAAAGGGGGTTCACCAGACTAATCCCTGGGATTGTCTTATGAGGAGAGATCGAGGAAACTGGGCCTGTATTCTCCTAGAGTTTTGAAGAGCAAGAGGTGATCTCATTGAGAGTTACGAAATTCTTACAGGGCGTGACAGGGTGGATGGCGATAGGATGTTTTCCCTAGCTGGTGAGTCTAGATCTAGTTCTAGAATGAGGGATCGGCCATTTAGGACTGAGATGAGGAGGAATTTCTTCACTCAGAGGGTGGTGAATCTTTGGAACTCCAGAGGGCTGTGGAAGCTCAGTCGTTGAGCCTGTTCAAGACTGAGATCAATAGATATCTGGATACTAGTGACATCAAGGAACATGGAAGTAGCGTGGGGAAGTGGTATCGCAATAGATGATCATCCAGGTTCTAACTGAATGGCGGAGCGTGACAGGCCGAATGGCCTGTTCCTGTGTTCCTATGGCTGCATTGCCTTGCCCTCCATGCTGCGGGGCGTGGGATGGGGATTACGGGGTCGCGGAGGCGGGGTGAGGTGGGGGGGGGGACCCCTCCGCCTCATGTCCTTGCAATCGGCCCTCCACAATCAAAGCGCTCGTCCATTGAGGCGGCACGCGGTTTCCACGGCAACCGCCCAGTGACCCTCAATTTTGTGGAAGAGCTGCGAGGCGGGGGCAAAGGAAACCGGAACCCCAATCTGCAGCAGGTCGGAGTGTTCCAACCAACCGACGACAGCACGCCCGAGAGTGACGTCGGGCCTAGCCGGGCCCTCAGGGGCCTCCCTCACCATGCAGCTACTGCTCACTCCGCATAGTTTGCAGATGATTCTTCCCGGACGCAAGGACGGGTCATCTCGCCTCCCTGTGCACCTCCATCACCTCGGAGGGGAGCTCTGCTCCGTATCGAACCGCATGCTGAACCTGCCCTGGGAGATGCTTAACCTGAGAAAGGGCTGCTTTCAGAATTCAGAACCTCCCTCAACTCGAGAAAGAAGCCCCCCGCCCCCGTCAATTGTAGAATTAGCACAGAGACTGAGGGTTCTAATTAACAATTCTTATCACAAAACGTTTTTGTCTGAATACATATTTGAATATATTTGCTTTGTTGTCATGGATTTTCTGAGGGCCTCCACAAGCCAGGTATGAAATACTGTCAGGTGACTTATATTTGAATGAACAATCGAGATAAGGGTCCTTTCATTGGCTGAGTTGATGAATATTTACACAGACAGGCACACCTGCGATCTTTCGCTAAACCCCAAAATGAGTGTTTTATCGCCCTCCTCCGACTCAGCCTTCTAGTTTTCCCATCAGTGCATTTGTCACCGTCCCTCTCCCGAAGGTGTGGACAAACTCCAGTGGCCCTCTTGGTATCAGAGCCCCGGCTATTCGACCATAGGGTGCAGTGCAGTTGAACCTGATCCCTCCGCGACATGTAGGAGTTTGGTGGTGGGGTTTCACTGGATAGCGGTAAGGAGTGGGAACCCTGATCGATCATTCCACTCCCTCGCCAGGGGGAGGGGGGGGGGTGGTGTGGGGGGCTGGGGGTGTTGCTGGGAGCAGTCACCTCACTCGGAGGCCGCAGATGAAACCCCAGGACTAGTCTTCTGGAGCTTCAAACCACACCCACAGCAGCCCTGCCACTCTGCCAATGGAAGACTGGTTTCTGAGGCTCCTGACGGGGGTGAGGGGTCCAGGGCCCCAAGAGAGCCAGGCCCCGGGAGAGCCAAAGCATGGGAAAGGTGGAAATGAGCTGATATTTTGAAAGTAACCTGGAGCCTTTTGCTGAAAAGATGATCACTCAACTCTGGGCACTCTCACAACTCTATCTGTTTCTCTTCTCTCTTCATCTGTGTCTCCCCACTTTCTCTCTCTCCCTTTCCCTCCCTCTCTATCTGTTTCTCTTCTCTCTGTTTGTTACCCTGCCCCGGCAGGATTGGAAAATAGCAAATGTAACACCTCTATTCAAGAAAGGAGAGAGACAGAAAGCAGGAAACTATAGACCAGTTAGCCTAACATCTGCCGTAGGGAAATTGCTGGAATCCATTATTAAGGAGGTTATAGCAGGATACTTAGACAATCATAATGGGAACAGACAGAGTCAATATGGTTTTGTGAAAGGGAAATCGTGTTTAACTAATTCATTAGAGTTCTTTGAGGAAGTAACAAACAAGGTGGACAAAGGAGAACCTGTAGATGTGGTGTACTTGGAGCTCCAAAAGGCATTTGATAAGGTTCCACATCAAAGGTTACTACACAAAATAAGAGCTCCTGGTGTAGGGGGTAACATATTAGCATGCATAAAGGACTGGTTAGGTAACAGGAAGCAGAGAGTAGGGATAAATGGGTCTTTTTTGGGTTTGGCAAGCTGTGACTAGTGGAGTGTCACAGGGAGCAGTGCTGGGACCTCAACTGTTTACAATTTATATCAATGACTTGGATGAAGGGAGTGAATGTATGGTTGCTAAATTTGCCGATGACACCAAGATAGGAAGGAAAGTAAGTTGTCAAGAGGAGGTAAAGAGTCTACAAAAGGAGAGAGGTAGATTAAGTGAGTGGGCAAAAATTTGGCAGATGGAGTGTAATGTGGGAAAGTGTGAACTTGTCCCCTTTGGCAGGAAGAATAGAAAATCTGTATATTATTTAAATGGAGAGAGAACTCAGTGGTATAGAGGGATCTGAGTGGTCTGGTACATGAATCATAAAAGATTATTATGCAGATACAGCAAGTGATTAGGAAGGCAAATGGAATGTTGGCGTTTATTGCAAAAGGGGAATTGAGTGTAAAAGTGGGGAGGTTTAACTGCAGCTGTACAGGACCTTAATGAGACCACACCTGGAGTACTGTGTACAATTTTAGTCTCCTTATTTGAAAAAGGATATAACTGTATTAGAAGCAGTTCAGTGAAGGTTCACTCGACTAATTCAGGGGATGAAGGGCTTCTCTTGTGAAGAAAAGTTGAACAGGTTGGGCCTATACCCCCACTGGAGTTTAGAAGAATGAGAGGTGATCTTATTGAAACATATGCAAGTTCTCCCTGTGACCGCGTGGGATTCCGCCGGGTGCTCCGGTTTCCTCCCACAGCCAAAGACTTGCAGGTGATAGGCAAATTGGCCATTGTAAATTGCCCCTAGTTTAGGTAGGTGGTAGGGAATATGGGATTACTGTAGGGTTAGTACAAATGGGTGGTTGTTGGTCGGCACAGACTCGGTGGGCTGAAGGGCCTGTTTCAGTGCTGTATCTCTAAATAAAATAAAATAATAAATATAAGATCCTGAGGGATTTGATAGAGTGGATACTGGGAGGATGTTTCCTCTTGTGGGGGAGACGAGAATGCAGGGTCACAGTTTAAGAATAAGAGGTCTCCCTTTTAAAACTGAGATGAGGAGAAATGTTTTTTCTCAAAGGGTCGTTAGTCTGTGGAATTTTCTTCCCCAGAGAGCAGTGGAGGTTGGGTCATTGAATATATTCGAGGCTGAGTTGGACAGATTTTTGATAAAGAGAGTCACGGGTTATGGGGGGGGCAGACAGGAGAGTGGAGTTGAGATCACAACCAGATTAGCCATGATCTTATCGAATGGCGGAGCAGGCTCGAGGGGCCGAATGGCCTACTCCTGCTCCTAAGGCCACTGATCCCCTTCTCTCACTCTCTATCTGTCACTCTGTGTGTGTGTGTGTTTTTCTCTCTCTGTTTCTTCTTTCCCTGTACCTTTCTTTTTCTCCCTATTCCTCTCTCTCTCTTCCACTCTGTTGAATCCTGTCAACCTCCACCCTCCTCTCTCTCTCTCTCCCTCTATCTCTCTTGTGAACAGCGAGCTCGGGCACGTTCCACAAATTGAAACATTTTGATGCAGAAGCCTCTTTGAAGGTAGAATCCGGGAGAGTTCTGGATTGAAAGCAGCAGCAGCAGCAGAAAAGCAGGTTCTGTCAGCAGATGCTGGATCCTTTCCTTCACTTCAGGGTGTTTTTTTAAAACCTGTCATCACCCCTGAGTAAAGACCGCCTGGAGGGGAAACACAGGAACCAGTAAGGACTGTCCTGATTTGCACATTAGTCGCTGACGATGAGAGCCTGCAAGCTAAAAACTCAACAGCTCATCTACGATGCCCTACCTAGGCGAATAGCGGACGACCGTCACTGTGCAGGCTGCACACGCAAAGCGGCCAATGGGGTGACATTAATCCAGTGGCATTTGACCCGCCGGGGAACATTGATTTTATCTTTTTGTGAAGTGTTAGACTAGGGCAGCAATGTTACAGACAGACTGAAGGGCTGTTAATAAAATCCAGCAGCGGCCCAAAAAACTCCACCCTGCAGACACCATGAGCACAAATCCGGTTTGCATTGCTTTGAATTTCATGATTGAGTCTGTACCTTAGAACAAAAAACAGGGACGTACTGTGAGCATCAGTAACCCCTCTCCCCCCAGCGTCCTATGTTACTGACTGTATCTCTACTGATATTAATCCAGCTCCCTCACTCTGTCACTCAGTAACCCCTCTCCCCCCCGTGCCCTGTGTTACTGACTGTATTTCTACTGATATTAATCCAGCTCCCTCACACTGTCACTCAGTATCCCCTTTCCCCCCCAGTGCCCTATGTTACTGACTGTATCTCTACTGATATTAATCCAGCTCCCTCACTCTGTCACTCAGTAAACCCCTCTCCCCCCAGTGCCCTGTGTTACTGCCTGTATCTCTACTGATGTTAATTCTGCTCCCTCACACTGTCACTCAGTAAACCCCTCTCCCCCAGCTCCCTGTGTTACTGACTGTATCTCTACTGATGTTAATTCTGCTCCCTCACACTGTCACTCAGTAAACCATTCTCCTCAGCACAGAATTTAACCCTTTCAGCCCCAGTATCATTCATTTGAATCTGCACTGCACCCCTTCCAAGCCCAATACATCCTCGCTGAGGTGCAGGGCCCAGAACTGAATGCAGTTACTCCCTAGGTGTTCTGACCGAGCTCTGTCCGACACAAGTATCATTTCCTCCGACTGTTTTCTACAGGAAGGTGTACAGTTGGGCTTCCCCAGGGGTGGGATCACTGCTTTTCTTGATCTGTATTAATGAGCTGGTCTTAGGCAAGCCGGGCACAATTTCAAGATTTGCAGATGGCACAAAACTTGGAAGTATTGTGAGCTGTGAGGGGGACAGTGATCGACTTCAAGAGGACATAGCAAGGCTGGTGCAATGGATGGAGACGTGACAGATGTAATTTAATAGGAAGTGATACATATTGGTAGGAAGAACGAGGAGAGGCAATATAAAATAAAAGGACACAATTCTAAAGTGGGTGCAGGAGCAGAGGGACCTGGGAATATGTGTGCATAAATCAGACAAGGTGGCAGGACAGGTTGAGAAAGTGGTTAAAAAGGCATACGAGATCCTGGGCTTTATAAATAGAGGTGACAAGTACAAAAACAAGGAAATGATGATGAACCTGTATAAAACACTGGTTCGGCCTCAACGGGAGCATTGTGTCCAATTCTGGGCACCGCACTTTAGGACAGATGTGAAAGCTTTAGAGAGGGAGCAGAAAGGATTCATGAGAATGGTACCAGGGATGAGGGACTTCAGTTACGTGGATAGATTGGAGAAGCTGGGGCTGTTCTCCTTGGAGAAGAGAAGGCCGAGAGGAGATTTGACCGAGGTGTTCAGAATCAGGAGGGGTCTGGAGAGGGTAGATAGAGAGAAACTGTTCCCATTAGCGGAAGGATCCGGAACCAGAGGGCACCGATTTAAGGTGAATGGTCAAAGAATCAACACCGGCACGTGGAAAAGCTTTCTTACACAGCGAGTGATTCGGATCTGGAATAAACTACCCGAGAGTGTGGTGGAGGCAGATTCAATCGAGGCTTTCAACAGAGAATTGGATAATTATCTGATGAGAAAAGATTTGCAGAGCTATGGGGAAAGGGTGGGAGAGCGGGACTGGGTGAGTTGCTCTTGCAGAGAGCCAGTGCGGACACGATGGGCCGAATGGCCTCCTTCTGTGCTGTTATAAAGCAAAATTTGACACGAGGACAGAAGAGGGCAGATGGTCTGAAGCTCGGTAACAGAGATCGGTTTTAAGGAGTGTTTTCAAGGAGGCGAGAGAGGCGGAGAGGGGAGGCTGTTGAATGCAGAATGATCAAAAATTGCACTGTCATTGATTTGGGCTGCTTTTCCAGCAAGGTTGAATAGCCCACTAGACAGAGGCGCGCGACTGAACGGTCGGCACCCCAGGGAAGGGGAAAACAGCGGCGCGGTGTGCGTGCGTGAGAGAGAGAGGAGGACTCAAAGTGTCTGATAGTTTTCAGCGATCGGATGGGGTTGAAGCCAGCGAGGGGTTAACCAGCGCTCTGCAGAGAGCAAAACACGAAACCACAGGGACAAAGGCAGGCCTTGATCAGGCTTTGACGCAGAGAGGGCTTGACCGAAAACCGCAGTGGAAACTCTGAAGTGAACTGGTCCCGCGCCAGAAGTGGGGTTTCCTCTCTGCTCTGCTCGGTGATAACTGAGAGGTGTGTGACTTAACCCAGCCTGATCTCTGTTTGTTCACCCATCCACGTGCGGTTTCCTCTTTCTCACAAACCTTAGTCGTGTCCGCAGCCATTAAAGAAAGGATTCGCAATTCACCAGCCGCAGGAGGTCCCAAAGCACAGTCACAGAGACCGAGGTTCTTTCTTGGAGTGTAGTCCCTGTTGTCATGGAGGAAATGCAGCAGTTAACTAGCACACAGCAAGATCCCACAAACAGCAATGTGATAATGACCAGAGCATCTGTTTTTAGTGAAGATGGTTGAAGGGTTGGTAAATATTAGTCTTGGACGACAGGGAGACCCTCCAACAGTGCCTCACTCCCTCAGTACTGACCCTCTAACAGTGCCTCACTCCCTCAGTACTGACCCTCTGACAGTGCAGCACTCCCTCAGTACTGACCCTCTGACAGTGCGGCGCTCCCTCAGTACTGACCCTCTGACAGTGCGGCGCTCCCTCAGTACTGACCCTCCCACAGTGCGGCACTACCTCAGTACTGACCCTCTGACAGTGCAGTACTCCCTCAGTACTGACCCTCCGACAGTGCAGCACTCCCTCAGTACTGAACCTCCCACAGTGCAGCACTCCCTCAGTACTGACCCTCCGACAGTGCAGCACTCCCTCAGTACTGACCCTCCGACAGTGCAACACTCCCTCAGTACTGACCCTCCGACAGTGCAGCACTCCCTCAGTACTGACCCTCCGACAGTGCAGCACTCCCTCAGTACTGACCCTCCGACAGTGCAGCACTCCCTCAGTACTGAACCTCCCACAGTGCAGCACTCCCTCAGTACTGACCCTCTGACAGTGCGGCACTCCCTCAGTACTGACCCTCCCACAGTGCAGCACTCCCTCAGTACTGAACCTCCCACAGTGCAGCACTCCCTCAGTACTGACCCTCTGACAGTGCGGCACTCCCTCAGTACTGACCCTCCGACAGTGCAGCACTCCCTCAGTACTGAACCTCCCACAGTGCAGCACTCCCTCAGTACTGACCCTCTGACAGTGCGGCACTACCTCAGTACTGACCCTCTGACAGTGCAGCACTCCCTCAGTACTGACCCGCTGACAGTGCCGCACTCCCTCAGTACTGACCCTCCGACAGTGCGGCACTCCCTCAGTACTGACCCTCCGACAGTACAGCACTCCCTCAGTACTGACTCTCCGACAGTGCAGCACTCCCTCAGTACTGACCCTCCGACAGTGCAGCACTCCCTCAGTACTGACCCTCCGACAGTGCGGCACTGCCTCAGTACTGACCATCCGGCAGTGCGGTGCTCCCTCAGTACTGACCCTCCGACAGTGCGGCGCTCCCTCAGTACTGACCCTCCGACAGTGCGGCGCTCCCTCAGTACTGACCCTCCGACAGTGCGGCGCTCCCTCAGTCCTGACCCTCCGACAGTGCGGCACTCCCTCAGTACTGACCCTCACACAGTGCAGCACTCCCTCAGTACTGACCCTCCCACAGTGCGGCACTCCCTCAGTACTGACCCTCCGACAGTGCAGCACTCCCTCAGTACTGACCCTCTGACAGTGCGGCACTCCCTCAGTACTGACCCTCCCACAGTGCAGCACTCCCTCAGTACTGACCCTCCCACAGTACGACACTCCCTCAGTACTGACCCTCCGGCAGTGCGGCACTCCCTCAGTACTGACTCTCCGACAGTGCGGCACTCCCTCAGTACTGACCCTCCGACAGTGCGGCGCTCCCTCAGTACTGACCCTCTGACAGTGCGGCACTCCCTCAGTACTGACCCTCCCACAGTGCAGCACTCCCTCAGTACTGACCCTCCCACAGTACGACACTCCCTCAGTACTGACCCTCCGGCAGTGCGGCACTCCCTCAGTACTGACTCTCCGACAGTGCGGCACTCCCTCAGTACTGACCCTCCGACAGTGCGGCGCTCCCTCAGTACTGACCCTCTGACAGTGCGGCACTCCCTCAGTACTGACCCTCCGGCAGTGCAGCACTCCCTCAGTACTGACCCTCCGGCAGTGCGGCAGTCCCTCAGTACTGACCCTCTGACAGTGCGGCAGTCCCTCAGTACTGACCCTCCGGCAGTGCGGCGCTCCCTCAGTACTGACCCTCCGGCAGTGCGGCGCTCCCTCAGTACTGACCCTCCGGCAGTGCGGCACTCCCTCAGTACTGACCCTCCGACAGTGCGGCAGTCCCTCAGTACTGACCCTCCGACAGTACGGCACTTCCTCAGCACTGACCCTCCGGCAGTGCGGCAGTCCCTCAGTACTGGCCCTCCGGCAGTGCGGCGCTTCCTCAGTACTGACCCTCCGACAGTGCGGCACTCCCTCAGTACTGACCCTCCCACAGTGCGGCACTCCCTCAGTACTGACCCTCCCACAGTGCGGCACTCCCTCAGTACTGACCCTCCGACAGTGCGACTCAGAGGCTGACGACTGCCATCCTTCACCTCTCCCCCCCACCCCGGCCACCAGGCCCTTTAACTCCCAGTTGGCTGCGTCCTCCTCCTCCAAAGAAAATAGTGCGCCTGGATTTTCGTGACACATCCCTCCCACATCGATCCCCCCCTGAGTTACTCACCTCGTTTGCCTGTTCTGATCCCTACAGCCTGACCATCAACTCTGATCAAGAGGTAAGAATCACCTCAAGGGATATTAGTAAATCACAATTTAACACCCTGTTGTGTCATGAGATTTTCTGGCAAGCTAGAGAGATCTGTTTTGCTCTGCGCGTGAATTAACATGCCTGTTTAGGCCTGTATTCCCAAGCCCATGATCTAATCAAAGCTGTTTAAGAAGATTGAAGAGTTTGATAAGGGTCAATGGAGAGAAATCCCAATAAAAGTATCAGCCTCGGGTGTGGCAAGGTTTACGGGCGCCAGTCAGCTGGTCTGCAGCTGGGGAGAACCTTGGGGGCCTCTCTCTCAATACAGTGCCAACAGGTTGCAGGAATCTCAATGCAAATTGGCCCTCATTCCAACTGTAATTTGCTGACTGACTGACACCCCCGCCCCCCATCCCGCATAAGGAGAGGTGGAGGGGCTCAAAGAGGTCGGATTTAAGGAGCATCTTAAAGGAGGAGAGAGGCGGAGAGGTTTGGGGGAGGGAATTCCAGAGCTCAGGGCCCCCCAGGCAGCTGAAGGCCCGGCCGCCAATGGTGGAGCGATGGGAATCGGGGGGATGGACAAGAGGGCGGAAATGGAGGAGCGCGGAGATCCTCGGAGGGTCATGGGGGCTGGAGGAGGTGACAGAGATAGGGAGGGGGCGAGGCCGCGGAGGGATCTGAAAACACAATGAGAATTTTGAATCTGACATGTTGCTGGTCTGCGAGCCAATGCGGGGCAACAAGTTCAGGGCCATGAAGATTATTCTCTCTCTCCCCAGTGAAGTCTCGATACTGTTCCACCGATTAACATTCTCACCCCATTTGCAGTCTGTTCATCATTTCGACACGTGTATACATCTTACAGTCTGTATGGTTTACACTTGGTTGGCAGTGGGCTGCGGGGGGTTGGGAAAGGGGAGACGAGGTCAGAGGGCAATGGTGTATCATTCCAAGCTCAGAGTCCCCGCACTCAATGTCACCTGCCAGCTCAGTTATGCACAGCAAGCTCCCACAAACAGCAGTGAGATGTAAACGATCGACGTCATCGCAACAGTGAGCAGGCAATCCAGAAGTAGCTCATTGGCCGTGAAGTGGTTCGGGACATCGTGTCTCAGACTCTGGGATTGGAAGCGAAAGCTTTGGGTGCACGTCAGATTGTTTCAGAGAAACAAAAATAGCTGGAGAATTTTCTCAGGCTTCCGACTTGGCTTGCTACTTGTTTCCTACAGAACATCATGACACAGAATACACAACAAATTAAATCAGACTGTCAGCAAGTGGTGATAAGGCAAGATAGATTACCAACACAACAGTTGTCATCGCAATGTCGTGAAGTTTCACCTGGCCTCTGTAATAAATCTAACTCGGGGTTTGGGGCCAATATTTATCCCTCAACCAACATCACTAAAAACAGATGATCGGGGTCATTATCACACTGCTGTTTGTGGGAGCTTGCTGTGCAGAAGTTGCCTGCCGCGTTTCCCACGTGACAACAGTGACCACACTTCACTGGCCGTGAAAATCTTTGGGACATCGTGAGGTTGCGAAAGGCGCTGTTGAAATGCAAGTCCTTTCAAATGCAAGACATAGGCAACAGGAGGAGGCCATTCGGCCCCTCGAGCCTGTCCCGCCATTCAATGAGATCATGACTGATCTGTGATCTAACTCCATATACTCACCTTTACCCCATATCCCTCAATACTTTTGGTTAACAACAATCTATCAATCTCCGATTTAACATTAACAATTGATCCAGCATCGATTGCCGTTTGTGGAAGAGAGTTCCAAACTTCTACCACCCTTTGTGTGTGGAAGTGTTTCCTCATTTCACTCCTGAAAGGTCTGGCTCTCATTTTTCGACTCTGCCCCCTCGTCCCGGACTCCCCCAACCAGCGGAAATCGTTTCTCTCCATCGACCCTATCAGTTCCCCTTAATATCTTGGAATCTTTGATCAGATCACCCCCTAACCTTCCAAATTTCAGGGAATACAAGCCCAGTTGGTGTCATCTCTCCTCGTAAGGCTTGGATCGGCACAGGCTTGGAGGGCTTTGTAATTCAACCCCTTGGAGACCTCTCAAAAGTGAAGAACTGGCCTTGCTAAATGTTACACTCGAGAAATCCTTCCAGGAGACTAACCCTACACACACAAGTCAGCTCGCTGGGTCCACGCGGGTCAGTTGTGATTCCCCAGGGTCCCCCGGTGCCTCTCAGATCAGCTCAGATGAGAAACTCAACTCTCATTTTGGTGTTTTTGTTGCTAAATTAAACTTCATTCTTCAACGTAAATAAAATAGAGCCAAGGAATTTGAGATTAAAATAGTCCAGCCAGTAACTGGTTTGAATCTGTACCAATTGGTCCAGGTTATTTCTGGAAGCTTCAAATCATACAGCGCCGAAGGAGGCCATTCGGCCCATCGTGTCTGCGCTGGCTCTTTGAAAGAACGAGCCAGTTGGTCTCACTTCTCCTCTCTTTCCCCACAGCCCTGCAGTTTTCTTTTCCTCCCCCGTTCGGGTATTTCTCCAATTCCCCCTTTTTGAAAGTCACTATCGAATCTGCTTCCACCGCCCTTTCATCCAGCGCGTTCCAGGTCACGACAGCTCGCTGCGATTTTGAACGCCTCGATTAAATTTCCCCTTAACCTTCACTGCTCGGAGGAGAACAACCCCAGCTTCTCCCAGTCTCTCCGAGTATCTGAAGCCTCCCCCCGACCACACCCCCCCCCCCCCCCGCCCCAATCCCTGAAACCATTCTAGTTAATCTCCTGCGCACCCACTGGAACTTTCGTCCAACAGCCAATGACTAAAAGGCACGGCGGGGGAGGCCTAGCTACCAGGATTCGGTCTCTTACAAAATGAAGTCTTCTTGGGATCGCCGATTCTGATTGGATGTATGCCCGGAGGTTTCGGCACATGACCTCCTGCTTCCCGTTGCCCCGCCTTTGACCTTGTACCATTGGTTCATCCTTCCCACAGCCAATCAGGAAGCAAACACCCCCTTCATTTACCCAGTTGGATGACTGACAGCTCATTTCCCATATTTTTCTTACTAATGATGAAAAATGTACCAAGAAAATGAAAAAAAAAGTCTCGCAACTGATGATGTTCTACCTGGGTTCTTCAACAGCAGTGCCCAGGAAATGAACCCTCAATACCTGAATTAATCCTAGAGGGAGTTCCATCTCTGATAGTTCTCCCCGGTGTCCTGGGGCCAATATATATCCCTCTACGATCGGGGTCATTATCACATTGCTGTTCGCTGTGCGCCGATTGGCTGTTTCCCACAGTGCCACACTTCAGACCGTGGGATGTCCTGTGGTTGTGCAAGGCGCTGCAGAAATGCACATCCTCCCTTCTCTCAGTTCTGACACGGTGACGGTCAGACTGTGCGGGCGCCCGATGCAAAACGCGGAGGCGGGTCAGGCGGAGGCGGTGACGGGGTTGGGGGGGTGGGGTGGTGGGGGAATGAGGTGCCCTGCGGCTCTGGAAGGGTCAATGCAGCGAGACTTTTTTGTGGCCAAGCTCTGGCGTTGAGTAATTTCTGTCCTGGTCTTGCTTGACGTCTGACCCAGTCGGTGGACTATGACACGGGTGAGGGGGGGGGCGTCAGTGCCAAGGCGGAGGGCTTTGCTTTTACTTAGAGAATGTATTAGCGAATGTGGCACCGGGGCTCAACAAGGCATCGGCTGATGGCACTTGGCAAATGGTCGATGCCCCCCCCAAAAGCCCTCAGATTGCTCGGAATGAGTTCGGTGAGATTGGATGTGATTTACTGTCTCTTTTCTCTTCCCCTGCCCCCTAACAACCACCCACAGACCAAATCGTGGAAGACCTTTTTCACAGTTGTGCATTGGACATACCGAAGATCAAAGTCATGGGTCCAGCTAGCGGGACACGAAGGTGAGAACGGGGGTCGATCTCCGCCCGTCTCCCGCCAAGGTGGGGAGTGGGCGTTACACATGCGTGTGGTGTGCGTGTCGAACATGTGCGCTGGACGTACGTGCTGTGTGCATGTTGTGTGTACGTTTAGTTGCCTGCATTAATGACTCTCCCGCCGCCTCCCGATGTCCCACCGCCAACCACATTCCGGCAGCTGGCACTGCCGTGCCTTCAGATCCCCGTTCCCGGGGAAACGAGGCACAAAGCTGTGGCGACTGAGGAGGAGGTCAGTTTCTCAGTGAGGGGTGGGGTGGGGGGGGGGGGTCAAAGGAACGTCATGGGTGTAGGGGATGGTGGGAAAGGTCATAGTTGAAAGTTTGAGGGGGGGGGAAGGTCAGATTGTGAAGGTGAGCGTTTTTGGGGCGGGCGGAAAGGGCAAGTAATTAATTTAATATTGCATCCGGATGAGGGCACCTCCGACAGTGCAGCGCTCCCTCGGTACCTCACTGCAGTGTCAGCCTAGATTACAGGCTCAGATTCCGGACTAGGCCTCAAACCCAGAATCTTGGGACTCAGTCAGCGCTGGCGCTTAGCAACAGGCCGAATGGCCTCCTTTTGTACTGTATTATCCTATGATCATATGTCCCCAGGTGTAATGAGAGATGTTGACATCCCACAGTGAACAGTTAGGAGTGTTCTTTGGTGCGAAGTCTTTTGAGATCCAAATTAACCCTGTTCCACCCAAGTTCTGCCATGCAAAGTATTATTTAAATAGAGACTGCAGAATGCCGTGGGTACAGAGGGATCTGGGTGTCCTCGTACATGAAACAAAGAAAGTTTGCATGCAGGTACAGCAAGTAATTAGGAAGGCAAATGGAATGTTGTCCTTTATTGCAAGGGGGGATGGAGTATAAAATTAGGGAAGTCTTGCTACAACTGTGCAGGGCGTTGGTGGGACCACACCTAGAGTACTGTGTACAGTATCGGCCTCCTAACTTAGGGAGGGATATACCTGCAGTGGAAGCAGTTCAGAGAAGGTTCACTAGGCTGATTCCTGGGATGAAGGGGTTGTCTTGTGAGGAAAGGTTGAGCAGGTTGGGTCTATACTCATTGGAGTTTAGAAGAATGAGAGGTGATCTTATCGAAACATGTAAGATTCTGAGGGGTCTTGACAGGGTAGATGCTGAGAGGGTCTTTCCCCTCCTGGGGGAATCGAGAACTAGGGGGCACAGTTTCAGAATGAGGGGGGTCTCCCATTTAAGACGGAGATGATGAGGAATTTCTTCTCTCAGAGGGTTGTTAATCTTTGGAATTCTCTTCCCCAGAGAGCAGTGGAGGCTGGGTCATTGAATATATTCAAGGCTGAGTTAGACAGATTTTTGATCTACAAGGGAGTCAAGAGTTATGGGGGGGGGGGGGGGGGGGCAGACAGGAAACTGGAGTTGAGGCCACGATCAGATTGGCCATGATTTTATTGAATGGCGGAGGAGGCTCGAGGGGCCGAATGGCCTACTCCCGCTCCTATTTCTATGTTGTCGTGTTCTGAGCAATACTTATCTCTCAATAAACACCAGATGATTTAGGAGGGAGAACGCGGGAGACAGAGAGTAGCCGAGTTACTGTACAGTGGCTCCTCAGACCATGTTCGTCGTGGTCTGCAGTCCTGGGATGTCGTCGGCCCTCCATCGTTGGGAGCGTCACTTTGGTGCCTCTCAGCCCACCCCGCTCAGCCAGCGTCCAGTACAAGCGGGGTCCTGTGCAGAATGAGGGTGGCAATGGGAGGTGGGCCTACCAGCAGTGCCCAGTGGAGGCGGGTGAGAGAGTCTTTCCTCTTGTTGTCACCTGCTCCCTCACCTCAGTTCGGCCTTTCTGTTTGCTCCCCCAGGTCATTTCCGACAGAGTGAGAGTGGTCACATCCTGAAGAAGTTCAGCATGAACGAGAGCAGGTGCCTGCAGGGCCTGATGAACGATGTGCTGAAGCCCTACGTGCCGGCCTACTATGGCGTGGTGGAAAAGGACGGCGAGCAGTTCATCCAGATGGAGGACCTCCTGAGCGGGCTCAGCGCGCCCCGAATCATGGACTGCAAAATGGGCACGCGGTAAGCTCGCACGCGGAGGCAGAGTCACGGCCGGGGCCGGCTGGGAACCTCCGGCCTTATGGCAGAACCGGAGCGGCGGGCGGCCCAAGCGGGGCTGCAGTCGTGGGCGCGGCCCCCTCGAGCCTGTTACACAGGGACGGGAGGGGGCCATTCAGCCCCTCGACCCTCCTACAAGGAAAGCAAGAGGCCGTTCAGCCCCTGGAGCGCCACTACTGGGGTGGGGGGAGGGGTGGGGGGAGTTCTCCCCTGTGTCCTGGGGCCGATATTTATCCCTCAACCCGACATTACAAAAAAAAACAGATGATGCTGTCATTACGGCTTTGCCGTTTGTGGGATCCTGCTGTGCGCAGATTGGCTGCTGCATTACAACAGTGGGCATGCTTCAAAAAGTACTTTCATGGGCTTTCTGGAGGCCCACCAACAGAATCTGTTGCCCAGCGCCTTTGTGGGAGATGGGGGACAAAAGACAAAAGTGAGCTACTTGACAGTCTGTGTACTTGCCAAAGGATTGGGTTCACATCATCCCTCCTTCACCGATGGACTGTTCCACTGATGTCGTTGGCTGACTCTCGTTCCTATTATGTCATAACCGTGATGTCATCTGTTGGAACAGTTCACCTGAAAAGCCGTGGGGGTTGCGGGGTGGGGGGGGGGGGGGAGCACATATAAAAGTAGTGGCTGTGTAGCTCAGGCCTCGGGCCTCTCCCTGCCCTCGCTGTGGGGAATGTCCCCGTTGGTTGCCATGGCAGATCTGGTTTCTGAGGTCAATCACACTTGAAACTGGCCGCAGTGGGTGAGGAGCACAAGATGACGAAAGGTGGCTCGTAGCCCTGCACTCCAGCCAACCGTAAGCCCTTCGTGGAGGGACTATGTCAAACAACAGAGAGCTTACGGCCCAGAAATAGGCCATTCGGCCCATCTGCTCGGTGCTGGTGTTTCTGCCCCAGCCTGTGCGGCCTTCCCCGAGAGTTGCATCCACTCAGTTCTGCGAACATCCTTTCTGAGTGTTCTCCTGTGCCTCAGGGCTGTGCACAGGGCTCCAAGCCAGGGATCCAGATCAATGTAACATGACCTCTCTCCCTTTATGCATTCCATTCCTCCCGAAGGGCACTAGGCTTCCGCTGGTCACGGCCAAAAATAAAAAAAGGGACAGACTGTCTCACTGGACACTCGGCGAAGAGCTTGGCCAGATTCAACAGCAGAGAGCGCCAAGTCCCATTTGGGATTCCCAGGGAACCGAGCCAATCTAAACTGGCCTCGGAGACAACTACGCTTCGGGCCAAAGCTTTCATTTCGGCCTTCCTTCAGCATCAGTGGGAACTTACACGACCGGCAAAGAGGGCGTTCAGAAACGGCGGAGGAACCGCACTTGAAGCCTCCCAAAGCTACTCCATTCAGTGGAAACATCCGATCGATAAAGTTTTTGTCAGGGGGCGGGGGGGTCACCAGGGGGTCAAGTTATCATCCAATAATACAGCACAGAAGGAGGGCATTCGGCTCTTTGAAAGAGTTATCCAATTATTCACACTACCCCCGCCCCCAAAACCTCTCCGCCTCGCTCTCCTCTTTCAAGATGCACCTCATTGACCGAGCTTTTGGTCACCCGTCCTAATATCTCATCTGGCCAGCTGTCAAATTCTGTTGGATAACGCTACTGTGAGGCGCCTGCGAAGGTTTTACGAGGTTAAAGGTGCGATATAAAGGCAGGTTGTTGCACAAATGTAAGTTGTTGTTGCATCATGTTCCCCAAGTGCCAAGCCTTGTCCATTTGATCCCATTATTGGAGGCTGCCTGATGGCTAAGTGTCACATCCCTGTCTCTCTCTCTCTCTGGACCGCAGAGATGCTGTGACACTGTGCTCACTCATGAGGGTTGGGGATACCTGTGGCCTCCTCCCCACCGCAACCCCCACAACGGGAGACAGGCTCGGGCTGAATTTGAGTCGCATTCCTCTCAATTGTCTCTGGTCAGCTGTGGCTCACTGAATAGAACTTGCGCTTTCTCTCTCTCGCTGGTATGAGTCCGAAGGTTGTGGGTTCAAGTTCCATTCCGGAGACCCAAGCCCTTATTCCAGGCCGTCACTCTCAGCGCCAGTACTGAGGGAGTGCTGCACTGTCAGAGGGGCAGTACTGAAGTTGTGCTGACTGCACTGTCGGAGGGGCAATACTTAGGGAGTGCTGCACTGTCGGAGGGGCAGTACTGAGGGAGTGCTGCACTGTCAGAGGGGCAGTACTGAGGGAGTGCTGCGCTATCAGAGGGGCAGAACTGAGGGAGTGCTGCACTGTCAGAGGGGCAGTACTGAGGGAGTACTGCACTGTCAGAGAAGCAGTACTGAGGGAGCGCCGCACTGTCGGAGGGACAGTGCTGAGGGAGTGCTGCACTGTCGGAGGGACCATCTTTTGGATGATGCTTTTAACCAAGGGCACGTCTGCCCTTTCATGTGGACATTAAAGATCGCACGGCCACTATTGGAATTACAGCAGGGGGAAACGTTCCCTGGTTTCCCAGAGCCAACATTTAATCCCTCAATCAATGATCTGATGATCTGTGTCATTGTCACATTGCTGTTTGTGGGAGCTTGCTGCAAGCAAATTGGCTGTCGCGTTTCCTACACGACAACAGTGACTGCGCTCCAAACAGTACCCCATCAGCTGTGAAGATCTTTGGGACGTCCTAAGGTTGTGAAAAGGTGCTATAGAAATGCAAGTTTTCTTTGTTTTCTGACTGTCTCTGCTCAGGACCTACCTGGAGGAGGAGCTGACAAAAGCCAGACAGAAAGTCCACATCCGCAAGGACTTGTACCAGAAGATGTTCAAGGTCGATCCCTGTGCCCCGAGCGAGGAAGAGCACGGGCAAGGCGGCGTGACCAAACCACGGTACATGCAGTGGAGGGAGACCATAAGTTCCACAGCTACTCTTGGCTTCCGCATTGAAGGGATAACGGTTTGTGAATCCAGTTTCCCTCTAGCCTTCTCTCACTTTGCTCCACTTTCCTACCCCGTTTCCCTGCTGAATTTATTAACGTCTCTCTCAACATATCGTCCCTGGAAGAGCCCCTGAGCAAGGTCGGTCGGCCCTGACGGGGAGCTGTGGAAGTCTATGGCCATTTAGACATCTGGACCCCTGCCACTCACTCCTGCGCTATCCTGTACCCTGTTAACCCATACCACCCCATCCCCTCTCATTGAGTGTTCAACTGGGCGAGACGGTTGAGGCGGGGTGGGGGGGTGGTGGCATTATCTTTTACTTCCCCTCTGCTGGGGGAAACTGCTCCTGATGCACGTCATGAACCCCAGAAACAGGAGCAGGAATGGGCCATTCGGCCCATCGCACCTGTTCCGCCATGCAATGGAGATCACGGCTGATCTAGTTCAGCCATTTGCCCGTATCCCTGGATTCTCTTACAAATCTATCGAATTTAATTAATTACGAACGGACCGCATTGCTCTCAAGCTCTACCATATTATGATCATTCTTCCCCAGAATAAACCCCGTCACATTGCACAATAAAATACCCTGTTCCCTAGTTGGTTCCCCAACATATTGTTCCAGAAAACTGTCTCGAATGCATTCCATGAACACATCCCTCAAGCAACTTTTGCCAATTTGTTTTGCCTGGTCTGAGGACTACAGTTCTCCAGGATTATTGCATTGCCCTAGTTATCAACTCCACCAATTTTCTGATTTATAATCTGTCCAACACTATGATTGCCGTTAGGAGGCCTATAAGCTACTCGCACGAATGCTTTCGACCCTTTGTTGTTTCTTGGCTCCACCCACGCTGATTCTACATTCCGATTTTCCAGACTCAGGCCCTTTCTCCTCCATCTCATCCTTTATTATCAGGGCTAACCCCATCTCCTTTTCCTTTTTTGCCGCTCTTTTCGGAAAGCCAACTCTCCTGGAATATTTAGTTCCTAACCTTGATCACTCTGACACCACCTCTCAGTCAAGGCTTCGGGATCAAACCCATTCACCTCTATTTGCGCCATTAACTCATCCGTCTTGTCACAAGTACTCTGTGCATTTGGAAGTAACGCTTTTAGTTTTAACGTTTTCCCCTTAGTTGCTAACGTCCTATTACCGTCCCTAAACTCTTTCCCTCTAAAGGTCTGGGGTGCCACAGGGATCAGTGCTGGGGCCTCAACTATTAATGACTTGGATGAAGGGGCATAAAAACATAAGAAATAGGAAGAGGAGGAGGCCATTCAGCCCTTCAAGCCCACTCCATCATTCAATGAGATCATGCCTGATCTGCTTCAACACCATTTTCCTGCACTATCCCTGTAACCCTTGATCCTATCAGTGCCCCCTCATAATTTTGTATACCTCAATCAGGTCCCCCCTCAGCCTTCTCTGCTCTAAGGAAAACAACCCCAGCCTATCCAGTCTCTCTTCATAGCTGAAATGCTCCAGCCCAGGCAACATCCTGGTGAATCTCCTCTGCACCCTCTCCAGTGCAATCACATCCTTCCTATAGTATGGTGACCAGAACTGTACACAATACTCCAGCTGTGGCCTAACTAGTGTTTTATACAGCTCCATCATAACCTCCCTGCTCTTATATTCTATGCCTCGGCTAATAAAGGCAAGTATCCCATATGCCTTACTAACCACCTTATCTATCTGTGCTGCTGCCTTCAGTGATCTATGGACAAGTACACCAAGGTCCCCCTGACCCTCTGTACTTCCTCGGGTCCTACCATCCATTGTATATTCCCTTGCCTTGTTATTCCTCCAAAAATGCATCACCTCACACTTCTCAGGATTAAATTCCATTTGCTACTGCTCTGCCCATCTTACCAGCCCATCTATATCGTCCTGTAATCTAAGTCTTTCCTCCTCACTATTTACACCACTAATTTTTGTGTTGTCTGCGAACTTACTGATCATACCTCCTATATTCACATCTAAATCATTAATGTACACTACAAACAGCAAGGGTCCCAGCACCGATCCCTGTGGTACACCACTGGTCACAGGCTTCCACTTGCAAAAACAACCCTCGACCATCACCATCTGCCTCCTGCCACGAAGCCAATTTTGGATCCAATTTGCCAAATTACCCTGGATCCCATGGGCTCTTACCTTCTTAACCAATCTCCCATGCGGGACCTTATCAAAAGCCTTACTGAAGTCCATGTAGACTACATCAACTGCTTTATCCTCATCTACACACCTAGTCACCTTCTCGAAAAATTCAATCAGATTTATAGAACATAGAACATTACAGCGCAGTACAGGCCCTTCAGCCCTCGATGTTGCGCCGACCTGTGAAACCATCTGACCTACACTATTCCATTTTCATCCATATGTCTATCCAATGACCACTTAAATGCCCTTAAAGTTGGCGAGTCTACTACTGCTGCAGGCAGGGCGTTCCACGCCCCTACTACTCTCTGTGTAAAGAAACTACCTCTGACATCTGTCCTATATCTATCACCCCTCAACTTAAAGCTATGTCCCCTCGTGTTTGCCATCATCATCCGAGGAAAAAGACTCTCACTATCCACCCTGTCCAACCCTCTGATTATCTTATATGTCTCGATTAAGTCACCTCTTCTCCTCCTTCTCTCTAACGAAAACAACCTCAAGTCCCTCAGCCTTTCCTCGTAAGACCTTCCCTCCATACCAGGCAACATCCTAGTAAATCTCCTCTGCACCTTTTCCAAAGCTTCCACATCCTTCCTATAATGCGGTGACCAGAACTGCACGCAATACTCCAGGTGCGGCCTCACCAGAGTTTTGTACAGCTGCATCATGACCTCGTGGCTCCTAAACTCGATCCCCCTACTAATAAAAGCTAACACACCATATGCCTTCTTAACAGCTCTATTAACCTGGGTGGCAACTTTCAGGGATTTATGTACCTGGACACCAAGATCTCTCTGCTCATCTACACTACCAAGAATCTTCCCATTAGCCCAGTACTCTGCATTGCTGTTACTCCTTCCGAAGTGATTCACCTCACACTTTTCCGCATTAAACTCCATTTGCCATCTCTCAGCCCAGCTCTGCAGCCTATCTATGTCCCTCTGTACCCTACAACATCCTTCGGCACTATCCACAACTCCACCGACCTTCGTGTCATCCGCAAATTTACTAACCCACCCTTCTACACCCTCATCCAGGTCATTTATAAAAATGACAAACAGCAGCGGCCCCAAAACAGATCCTTGCGGTACACCACTAGAAACTAAACTCCAGGATGAACATTTGCCATCAACCACCACCCTCTGTCTTCTTTCAGCTAGCCAATTTCTGATCCAAAGCTCTAAATCACCTTCAACCCCATACTTCCGTATTGTCTGCAATAGCCTACCATGGGGAACCTTATCAAACGCCTTACTGAAATCCATATACACCACATCCACGGCTTTACCCTCATCCACCTGTTTGGTCACCTTGTCAAAAAACTCAATAAGGTTTGTGAGGCACGACCTACCCGTCACAAAACCGTGCTGACTATCGCTAATGAACTTATTCTTTTCAAGATGATTATAAATCCTATCTCTTATAACCTTTTCCAACATTTTACCCACAACCGAAGTAAGGCTCACAGGTCTATAATTACCAGGGCTGTCTCTACTCCCCTTCTTGAATTTGTTAGACACGATCTCCCCCTGACAAAGCCATGCTGACTATCCCTGATTAATCCCTGCCTCTCCAAGTGGAGACTAATCCTGTCTCTCAGAATTTCTCCACTACTGACGTTAGACTCACAGGACTATAATTACCTGGTTTATCCCTGCTACCCTTCTTCAATAATGGTACCACATTCGCTGTCCTCCAGTCCTCTGGAACCTCTCCTGTGGCCAGAGAGGATTTGAAAATTTGTGTCAGAGCCCCTGCTATCTCCTCCCTTGCCTCACACACATAACAGCCTGGGATATATCTCATCTGGGCCTGGGGATTTATCCAGTTCTAAACTCCAGGGAATAAAGGCCCTGTCTCCTCAATCTCTCCTCATAGGACAATCCTCCCATCCCAGGAATTAGTTTGGTGAACCTTCGTTGCACTCCCTCTATGGCAAATCTCTCTTTCCTTAGGTAAGTTTTCTGTCCATTAACCAGTTCTCAATCCATGCCAGTATATTCCTCCCCTTCACCACCCCCCCCCCCCCCCACAAACCCATGTGCTGTAATTTTGTTTGCTAACCTCTTGTGTGGGACCTTATCAAAAGCTTTCTGAAAATCTAAATATACCACATCCACCGGTTCCCCCTTATCTATTTGCGAGTTACATCCTTAAAAAACAACTCCCAACAGGTTTGTTAAACATGATTTCCCTTTCATAAATCCATGTTGACTCTGCCCAATCCTACCATTATTTTCGAAGTGTCCTGTTATCACGTCCTTTATTATAGCTTCTAGCATTTTCTCTACGACTGATGTTAGGCTAATAGGTCTGTAGTTCCCCGTTTTCTCTCTCCCTCCTTTCTTAAATAATGGGGTTCCATTTCTTACCTTCTAATCTGCAAGAACCATTCCAAAATGTATAAAATTTTGAAAGATGACCACCAATGCATCTACTATCTCTCCAGCGACCTCTTTCAACACTCTGGGATGTAGATCATCAGGCCCAGGGGATTTATCTACTTTAAGCCCCATTAATTTCTATCGTACTTTTTTTTTTGACTAATATTATTATCTTGCAGTTCCTCCTGAGAGACTGCAGAATGCTGCAGCACAGAAGGATCTGGGTGCCCTTGTACATGAATCACAAAAGGTTAGCATGCAGGAACAGCAAGTAATTTGGCAAATAATTGGAATGTATAAAAGTAGGGAAGTCTTGCTACAACTGTGCAGGGCGTTGGTGAGACTGCACCTAGAGTACTATGTACAGTTTTGGTCTCCTGACTTAGGGAGGGATATACGTGCATTGGAAGCAGTTCAGAGAAGGTTTACTAGGCTGTTTTCTGGGATGAAGGGGTTGTCTTATGAGGAAAGGTTGAGCAGGTTGGGTCTATACTCATTGGAGTTTAGAAGAATGAGAGGTGATCTTATTGAAACATAAAAGATTCTGAGGGGGTCTTTCCCCTCCTGGGGGAATCTAGAACTAGGGGGGTACAGTTGCAGAATGAGGGGGGGTCTCCCATTTAAGACGGAGATGAGGAGGAATTTCTTCTCTTTGATCTTTGGAATTCTCTTCCCCAGAGAGCAGTGGAAGCTGGGTCACTGAATATATCCAAGGCTGAGTTAGACAGATTTTTGATCTACAAGGGAGTCAAGGGTCATGGGGGGGGCAGACAGGAAAGTGGAGTTGAGGCCACAATCAGATCAGCCATGATCTTATAGAATGGTGCAGCAGGCTCAAGGGGCCGAATGGCCTGCTCCTGCTCCTATTTCTTATGTTCTTCCTGACAGTTTACTCTTCAGACTGAAAAATTGAGTTTAAAGCCCTATCCTACTGCCCTAGTTATTCGATTCACCAGGATATTGGTCCCAGATGGGTTCAAGAGGAGTCTGTCCCAATGGAACAGCTCCCTCTTGCCCAGTACTGGTGCCTGTGCCCCATGAATTGAAACTCCTGCCTCCCAAACCACGCTTTCAGCCGTGCACTTAAACCACGAATCTGTTTGTCCCTTTGCCAATCTGCACGTGCCTCAGGTAGTAATCCCCAGATTACCTTTGAGGTTCCGCTTTTTAAATTTGTACCTAGCTCCTCAAACTCCCTCAGCCGAACCTCATTCCCAGTTCTGCCTAAGTCACTGGTTCCTACGTGGACCGCAACTGGATCGTTCCCCCTTTCTCTCCAAGTTTTTCTCCAGACGTGAGGAGATGTCTTTAACCCTGGCACCAGGCAGGCAACGCAGCCTTCAGGACTACCCGTTCAGGGCTGCAGAGAACAATATGTAACCCCCTAACTATACTATCCATGGCCACATTCCTTTTCACGCCCGAATGGCCTCCTACACCGTGGTGCTGTGGTCACTTTGTCCATCCTCTCTGCAGTCTTTGTTCTCAGCCACGCTTGTAGCAAGTACCACACGCCTGTTGGACAATGGCGAAGGCTGAGGCTCCGTCACTATGTCTGAGATTCCCCGAGGTGCCTGTGTCGCAGTCACACACTCCTGTCCCCTGACCGCTAACCAAACCACCTAACCTAAGGGGTGTGACTGCCCCCTGGGGCAAAAATCAAAGTGGCCTCTAAATTTTTTTTTTTCTTTTTTGGTGACCATGCACGGGCGCCAACTGAAAGGGGGGCTGACTCGTGGGCGGAAACCTTCAGGAGGCGGTGCGGCCAAGCGGCTTAGGGGTCACAAGGGTCAGAATGTCCAGCTCGCTCTCCCTGATGCTTTGCAAAGTCTGTGACTCAAAGAGCCCCAAAGATCCTCGAGTCGCAGGTGCAGTTGCCTGGGACCGCGCTGCTCTCCACAAACTCCCCCCGTGCCGCAGATGCAGCACACCTTCCTGCACTGCCATCTCTACCTAACCCCGCTTTATATATTTAATTTAAGCTGAATGGCATTACTTCACTTGTTTTACTTTTAGTGTCTTTTGCTCTAATCAATTTAAACTAATCGATTTAACTATTGCTGAGAAAGAGAGACATGCTGTTGAAGCGTTTTGTCTTGCACTCATCAGGACGGACGCAAGAATGCCAAATTTCAAAGGGCGCAACAAGTTATACTGCAATGAGAAAAGGGTGTGGCAGGAAGAACATCCTTTTGGCTTGATGGTAGCATCCTCAGTGGAAAATACCACTCCTGTTGCTACTGCAAACAAATGAGGAATGTGGATATGTATTCCAGTGCTGGTGCGATGCCAGGTATGTAGGCCGTATTTCCCAACGACTGGCGGATCGTATCAAACAGCACGTTTGTTCACCATAGGCAGCGCACTGACCGTACTCAACCGGCCCGTACTTGCAAAACTCAGAACTTATTGTCTGACATGAGATATGATTCCGTGATTGTACAGCACTTACTGAATAATCCCGAGTGTGCCAAGAATTACATTAACAACGCAATTTAAGATTATCGGTCCAGCACTTACACTTTCTAGAAGCTACATATATTCATTCGCAGAGACCTGTCCTCTTCACACAAAAGGAACATGTCCAGACTTTGTGCCTTTTTTTGAATTAAACAAAAGCGTGGGGGTCAATAGTTCCCTGGTGCATTCTCCACGGCGACGCCTCTACCAATCAGAGTCGACTTGCCAACCAATCAGCACCCTTTCCCCATGCAGCATAAATTTGTTGCTCCCTTTGAAAATTGGCATTCTTGCATCTGTCCTGATGAGTGCAAGATGAAAAGCCTCGACAGCGTGACTTTTTTTCAGCAAAACTCAAGTTCTGTACTGCCAAGCAACTAGTTCCCCCTTCCCCACTCTGCACCGAATTCCCACTCTCACCAAATTTTCAACTTGCCACTCCACTTATGCTGCGATCTACGTTTCCCCTCTGAAACAGCAAAGGGCCACCTCCACTCATCCCCTTCAATGTCTTCCCTCCGCCCTCCAGACAGTGGCAAGGGGAAGGGGCAAAAATTCATGGCCATTCTTCAGCGAGCACAGATAAGGGGTGTCCTTATCGGGCTATTCAACCTCCTTCCCAAGCATTGTACCTGACTACTGTCCCACCTCATCAGTTCCACACCCTGGTGCCCTTCCCTTGGAGATAAGTGTGAAGTAGTGGAAGGATTCTCAAGCTGATTAACAGGCCAGACCGTGGACAGAACCAGCCTGACACCAGTTGATGGCGGGTTTGTCCTACAAGGCAGCACGATTTTCAGTCGCCCGTACCCGCCCGACCTGAGCATCCCTCCGGACATCAGCCCAGAATTCAGAGCCTGAGCTCCAGCCTCCGCTCGCCGGGACTGTCCGGAACGGGGTTTGAACTCCACACCTCCTGGCTCCGAGTGGGGGGGGAGGGGAGGGGGTGGAATGATAACCACTGAACCAAACCTCCGCTGCCCCATGGGCGCAAAAGATGGCACAGGCTCGAGGGGCTGAATGGCCCCCTGTTGTACTGTCGAGACTCTGCGATTCTCTGAAAGGCCTCTTGCTTTACAGATGGATAACGGAATGGTTCACAAAGACTTCAAGAGGACAAGAACCAGGGAACAGATCATTACCACTTTGACCTGTTTCACTGAAGGTCATTTGGACATCCTGGTAGGTTTGGCATCTTTTCCTTGGCAGGCAGTGGGCCAGGGACCACGAGGCGAGGCGGTGCACTGACTCGACCCCATCCTGTGCCTGGGGCAGGATAGGATAGCTGATGCTCCAGGATCGTAACGGAGTCTCCAGGGATCGAAGACTGATATCCAGGGCTTCGCAAATCCCAGAGATAAATCACTGGGGCATTAAAAAAAACACAGTGCATGGTTCTTATTAAATCTTTGCACACTTTTGGTTTAGTTGGATGAAAACACTGGAGACTGGTGGGGGGGGGGGGTGGGGGGGGGAAAAGGGTTTGGGAGAGGTGAAGGCTCATTCAGTCAAGGAAGAAAGAGTACGGGTCCATTCCCAATTACATCATGGGAAGGAGGTGTGAGGAGGGAATGGCCGGGTTGGTAACGCAATGGGAGGGCAACAGGGTCACCTGAAGAAACCTCCATTAATACATCCAACCTGTGTTGTCAACCCTAGGACTGGTCATTAGTCAACGTGCAAGTGCAGCGGATTGACCGGTTGTATGGAACAAGGAAGCTAAGCCCAGCTGTTCTGTTTCGTGGTCTCTGGCCCTCTTATTTCGTCTGTTGTCCATCAACACCCCAACCCACTTCTCCCCACTACTGGCAGCCTTGCCTTCAACCGCTGGTATTAAACTAGCCGTCTTACTCAAAGGGGCCACAGGACGGGTGTGAGAAAAGCAAATGTCATATTGTTGCATTGGGGTGCGCTGTTCTGAGGTTGGAGCTC
Source organism: Heterodontus francisci (assembly GCF_036365525.1). Lineage (NCBI taxonomy): Eukaryota > Metazoa > Chordata > Chondrichthyes > Heterodontiformes > Heterodontidae > Heterodontus > Heterodontus francisci. The sequence goes on along the minus strand of NC_090414.1, from coordinate 16,114,521 downwards.
AGTAATAATTGATGGGGACAGTGTAGAGGGAGCTTTACTGTGTATCTAACCCCTGTTTTTTTTTTATAGACATATTTACAGTTTTAAAATAGCTTTATTAAAACCAGATAAATCAACAAAAAACTCAAATTAAAATGCCATTCTCGGCGTCGACGATGCACTCCAGTCCCTGCGGTGCCCACCGGTCGCGGAAGGCCTCAAGCGTACCGGCGGACACCGCATGCTCCTTCTCCAGGGACACCCGGGCGCGGACGTAACCGCGGAAGAGGGGCAGGCAATCGGGGAGGATGGAACCCCCGACGGCCCGCAACCTGGACCTGTGAATTGCCACCTTGGCCAGGCCCAGGAGCAGATCGACGAGGAGATCCTCCTCCCGGCCCAAGCCCCTCCGCTCCGGGTGCCCAAAGATCAGGAGCGTGGGACTGAAGTGCAGCCAGAATTTGAGGAGCAGCCTCTTCAGATACTCAAAGAGGGGCTGCAACCTCGCACACTCCGTATAAACGTGGAACACAGACTCGTCCAGGCCGCAGAAAGTACAGGCGCCTGTACATTCTGCGGCCTGGGAGTCCGTGAACCTACTTAAAAGTCTATTGCACGGGACTGCTCTGTGCAGCACCCTCCACCCCAGGTCCCCGATGTAAAGGGGGAAGACTCCCACGTACAGAGACCTCCATCGGGGTTTCCCCTCGCCGCCAGATGGCAACGCGGACCGCCAGGGCTCCGCACTCCCGAGCCCCCTCGCCACCCGCAGTGAGGGGCGTCCCGGGGGTTTTGGCTACTCCTCCGCCCGCCGGACCATCCCCGGAGTCGGCCGCCCGGACAGCCGAGGCGCTCTCCTCCGCCGTCGGGGGAGCGCCCTGACTGGAGGCGACCATGCTCCAGACTCGGAACAGATCCCGGTAAAAGACAGGCAACCCCCTCAGAGAGGCGCGGCTAACGGACTCCACCGGGAGCTGCGTGTCGTCTTGAAGGCAGTGACACTGGCGGAAAAAATACGTCGCCAGCGCACACCATCTGGGAGGACGCTCGACGTACAGGTATCTCTGCAGGGTCCGAAGGCGGAGAGTCGCAGCCTGGGTGCGGACGCACACCAGCGACTGACCGCCCTCCTCAATATGGAGACTCAGGACCGCGGCAGAGACCCAGTGTTTCCTCTTGCCCCAGAAGAAATCGACAAGTTTCTTCTGCATCTTGGTGGCAAATACAGGGGGCGGGGCCAAAGTGACCAACCGGTACCACAACATGGAGGCCACCAGTTGGTTTATGACCAGCGCTCGGCCCCTGTAGGAAAGCACTCGGAGCAGTCCTGTCCAGCGCCCCAGCCGAGCGGTGACTTTCGCCTCCAACTCCTGCCAGTTTGCTGGCCAGGCTTCCTCAGCTGGGCTAAGGTGGACTCCCAGATAGATGAGGTGCGTGGTGCTCCACGCAAAAGGTGTCATCTCCTCCGGCAGGGAGTCCACCCGCCACTGACCCACCAGGAGTCCGGAACATTTCTCCCAATTGATCCTCGCGGAGGACGCGGCAGAAAAGGTCTGCTGGCAGTCGCGCATCCTCCGCAAGTCAACGGGATCTGTGATTGCGAGGAGCACGTCGTCGGCGTAAGCCGAGAGGACGACCCGCATGGCCGGCTCGCGCAGAGCCAATCCCGTCAACCTCCTGCGAAGCAGACACAGGAAGGGCTCCACGCAGATGGTATACAATTGGCCGGACATGGGGCATCCGTAACGCACTCCTCTCCCAAAGCGAAGGGGCGCCGTCAAGGACCCGTTAACTTTGACTAGACACTCTGCGGCGGCGTATAAAAGTCGGACCCGGGCCACGAAATGCGGCCCGAGTCCGAAAGCTCGCAGCGTCCCGAAAAGGTATTCGTGATCCACCCTGTCGAACGCCTTCTCCTGATCGAGGGAGAGAAAGGCGACCGACTGACCAGTCCTCTGGGAAAGATGGGTCAGGTCCCGGACCAGGTGGATGTTGCCCTGGATGGACCGGCCCGGGACCGAGTAGGACTGGTCGGGGTGGATCATGTGGGCCAGCACGGAGCCCAGGCGGGTAGACATAGCCCGGGCAAAGATCTTATAATCCGTGCTGAGGAGGGAGACCGGACGCCAGTTTTTAAGCAGGCGGAGATCGCCCTTCGGCAGCAGGACAATGACCGCCCTGCGCCACGAGAGGGGCATCTCCCCGGTCACCAGGCTTTCCCCCAGGATCCGCGCGTAATCGTCCCCCAGGACGTCCCAGAACGCCCTGAGGAACTCCACGGTCAACCCATCCAGCCCTGGGGATTTGCCCCTCGAGAGCTGGTGGAGGGCGCCAGTCATCTCCGCCAACGTGAGCGGAGCCTCCAATCCTTCGGCGCCCTCCGGGCTGACCTGCGGCAGGTCCTCCCACAAAACTCTGCGCGCATCCTCGCTGGATGGATCCGGAGAGAACAACGCACTGTAATAAGTACGGACCAGGAGGCCCATTCCCTCCGGATCCGTGATGGAGGATCCGTCGTCGGCCAGCAGCTCGATGAGCTGCTTACGGACCCCCCGCCATTTTTCCAGTGAGTAGAAGAAGGGTGAGGCGCGGTCCAAATCTTCCAGAATCTGGATCCGCGACCTCACGTACGCGCCTCGGGACCCTATGAGCTGCAGGTCCCTCAGCGCGCCCTTCTTCTCTTTGTACGCCTGCCACAGGGCCGGGTCCACGACGGCATGACGGAGACGGGACTCCAAGTCGAGCACCTCCCTCTCAAGGCGCCCGATCTTGGCTTCCCGCCTCTTGGTCGACCCCTTCGCGTACTCCTGACAGAAGACGCGGATTTGAGTCTTGCCCACATCCCACCATAGCCTCAAGGAGGGGAAGCCCCCCTGCTTCCTTCTCCAGTCGGCCCAGAATCGACGGAACGAGTCCCGAAATCGCTCGTCCTCCAGCAGCCGGTTGTTAAAGTGCCAGTACGCGGACCCCGCCCGCGTGCGGAGCGGAGTGAACTCCGCCCACACCAGGTGGTGGTCCGAGCACGGCACCAGCCGCATGGAGGCCGCCGAGACGCGGGAGACGTACGCCTGCGAAATGTAGAGGCGGTCGATTCGGGACCCTCCCCCTCCAGACCTCAAAGTGAAGGCGCTGGAGTCGGGATGGAGATTCCGCCAGACGTCCACCAAGTTAAGGGAGCTGATCAGTCCCCTCAACTTCTCCACCGACGCTTGGCCGCGCTGGGGACCGGAACGATCCCCCACCTCGAGGGTGCAGTTAAAATCCCCCCCCCCCCGAGGATGATGCACTCACCGCTATCGATGGAGCTCAAGAGAGCGGACACTTCTTCAAAGAAGCGCGCTTGCAAAGCGCCGGGCCTGGGCGCGTACACGTTCACAAAGTGGAGCGGCACGCTACCCAGGCGAACGGCGAGGTGGAGCAAGCGGCCCGGCACTAGCTCCTTGACCCCCAAGATCTCCGGCTGAAAAGTCGGGGCCAGCAAGATAGCCACCCCACTAGAAATAGGGGTGAGGTGACTCATGTAGACCCCACCCTGCCACTCCAGGAGCCAGGTGGCTTCGTCTCCCGGAACGGTGTGGGTTTCCTGCAGAAAGCTCACCGCGTATCTCCCTTCCCTAAGGACTGAGAGATTGTGAAATCTGCGGTGAGCCCCTCTGCTGCCGTTGATGTTGAGGCTGGCTATGGTTATCTTCATGTCAAAGGTACTTAAAACCCGTCACCAACAGCTCACTGTGAGGAGGGAGTGGAAGTGCACCTGGCCTTCCACTCCCCCAGCAACCCATTGAGGAACACATTAAACCGGCGCCTCTCAACCAGTTTCACGCCCGTGCGCTTGCCCGCTTTCTTCAGGGCGGCACGGACGGACTGTATGATCAGCGCCAGATTCAACCAACAGCCGAGCTGAATTTTATTGCGGCAACCCCTGCAAGCCGCGAGGAAATCCCGGAGTTCCGCCGTGGGGATGAGTGGAGATTCGGTGGGAGGCACGAGGGACTCCACCACCTCACTGGCGATGGAATCAAGATCATCCTCCGTGCTCCACACCGAATCCCCATCCTCCTCTGGGTTGTCACCGCCAGCGGCCGACACATCCACCACACACTGTGGGGCGGACGTCCCGGCTGCGCCAGCTGGTCCTGCCTCCGTCACGATCCCACCCCCAGGATCGATGGCGGAGGAGTCCTCTCTGTGTTTTACTGTGAAACTGGAGCCTGTGGGCACCAGCAGTTCAGGACCCCCCTCCACCTCCGTCCCCAGGCCAATGAGTGGTCCAGGGGAGACAGATGATCCTGACTCCGGAAATCCAGCTGGAGCCGAGACCGGAGGCGGAGAGAGGAGGCCATCTCCCGTTCCGCCAGCACCCACAGGTCCAGCAGATGGGGCAGCATTCTCGGTTATAACTGGGTCGGGTGTCTCCTGGTTGGTGGTGGACTCCGGCTGGGAGGCCCGACCCTCTGGGGCGTCGCCCTCCCCTTCATTCAGGGCACCCGACCCAGTAGCAGTGGCAGAATGGGCGGCGTCCCCAGGCTCCCCCACCACAAGCAGGCCCCCACTTACTCCTTCAGGAGGGGCCTCATGTACCAGGGCCTTCCCCTCCCCTCCATCCTGAGGAAGAGGGAGCTCCTGCCCGGACTTTGTCGCCTTGGTGGTGGCAGTAGGGGGAACCTGAGGACCCGAAACAGGAGGCAGTTCCCCTCCAACAGATGGGCCCTGCACCTCAGGGCCCTGTGTTATTTCTGTGGAGGGGTGCCTTCTCCTCTTTTTCCCACTAGGGTGCGGAGGCTCAGAGACCTCCATGTCATCAGAGGCCTCCGCCTCCGCACCCTTTTTAGTCACTCTGGGCCTGAGCCCAGCCCTGGGACAGGTGGATTCCATGGGAATGGGCTTTGGGCTGAGCTCAGGCTCGGGTTGAGTCAAAGTGTCCAGGGGACGCGCCTCATGATGTTTCTTTTTTCCCCGCGTCTTCCTTCCACTCGGACGGACGCTACCCTCCCCGCCGGAGGTTGTGAAAACCACAGCCTCCAGAACCGACTGCGTGGTGTCTATTGGATGTGTGGGGGGAGTGGGAGGAGGTGCTGTGGAACCATTCTGGGCCGCCGAACATGCCCCACCCCCTTGCAGACGTGGCACCGCGCCCCATCCGAGGTCCAGAAGATGCGGTAGGCCGTCCCCTGAAACTCTATACCGAAGTGGCCCTCCAAGACCTCCTCCCGCGCCAGCTGCATGAATAGCTGGCGGCGGAAGGAGTACACATGTCGGAGGCTGTGCTCCTGAAGACCGAGCGGGACTGGGGTGATCCCTGACCTCACCTCCCCCAGATGGTGTAGGTGGGGGAGGAGGAGCTCATCAGGAATGAAGGGTGGGACGTTCGACAAGGTTACCCGATGTGCAGTGGCCCCCAGAGGGTCCACTGGCAGGAAAATCCCACCCACTGTGAGCCCCGTACTTAGGGCGAGGGACACAGCCCGCTCGGTCTTCAGGAAGAACACAGCCTTCCCATACATCTTTGAGGCTACAACAATGGCCAAGGGGCCGACAACCACAGCCATTGCCTTAACACAAGCCTCAATAGTCATATTAGGATGGGTGTAACTCTTCACCCCATGCTTTGATGTTAAGATTTTAAATGGTGACGGGGCCACAGGAGCAGCTGTCGCAGCTGCTGCAGCATAGGAGGGCCCCGCCACCGGAGAGGACTGAGAAGTCATGGGGTAGAAGAGTTACAGGCACTTTGCTGAGAGAAAAAAAAAGAGCAAACATAATAAATCAAAAAAGCAACATTTAAAGGATGTAGCACAGGGGAAGAGGCTGAGGGAGAGGAAGGCCAGGAGGAATCAGTCTTTGTTGGTATTTTAAAGAAGTCTTGTAGCTGGTCTTCCAGTTGGGAGGGTGGGGTGATGTCTTCACCTGGGTCAGCTGTAAGCTGCCAAGGCACACGCCTCCTTCGATGTTCAGATAAGAGAAGTCTCTTCACCTGGGCAGCTCCAGCTGTCCCAGGCTTAGTAGTTGGGGTGGGGAGGGAGCTCCCTATCCAAAGATGTTAAACACAGGAGCTCCCTATTGAACAATGCAGCCCCACCCAAGGTCTTCAGGTCTCTTCTTTCCCCACCCCCCAACAATAAATGAAAAAGACTTCAGGATAAAACAAACTCACAAAAGAGCTTCCAGTTTTTCCAGTTCTCTGCCTTCCTTCCTTTGTTGAAATTTGGAAAAAACTTTTGTTTCAGTTTGAATCTCCCTCTTGCAGCAGTCACACAGCCTGCAGCCTCCAACCTCTGCACACAGTCAGCTGCACCTCGTTGATGCACTCAAGCTCCCAAATCAGAGAGCAGCCAATCCCAGTGCTGTACCTGTCCTGGGAGTGTTTGATGGGGGACAGTGTCGCGGGAGCTTTACTCTGTATCTAACCGTTTTTTTTTCTCGTTTTTTTTTATATTAGCCAGGCAGCTTCAGCTGACTCAGGCTGGGCAATTGGGGTGGGGAGGGAGCTTCCCTGCAACTTTAGTGCAATTGCACAGCTCCCTGCAGAATTGTATAGCCCCCGCCCCTTGTTCTTCTGGCCTCTTCCACCTCCCACAACAGTCCAAACAAAGCAAGAGTCCGGTGCTCAACACCCACCTTGAAATACAGGCTTAATCCAAAAGTCTTTCCTCCTCTGCAGCAAATGCTGTTGAAAGGTTTTTGCAGTTCCCTCCTCAGCTCTCCCTCTCCAGCAGCACCTCCAGCAACTGACTGTTGCACCTCGTTGAGACACTCAGCATTCCCAATCACAGAGGAGCCAATCCCCATTTTTTTTTTTCTTTTCTTTTTTTTTTATTAGGTGGCCTTTATACCCCAGGCCCCTTTTACATAATCTATGTCGAGGGGGCCTTTATTCCTCAGGCCCCCTTTATATACATAATTTTAAAATAACTTTATTAAAACCAGATAAATAAACAAAACTCAAATTAAAATGCCATTCTCGGCGTCGACAATGCACTCCAGTCCCTGCGGTGCCCACCGGTCGCGGAAGGCCTCAAGCGTACCGGCGGACACCGCATGCTCCTTCTCCAGGGACACCCGGGCGCGAACGTAACCGCGGAAGAGGGGCAGGCAATCGGGGAGGACGGACCCCCCGACGGCCCGCAACCTGGACCTCTGAATTGCCACCTTGGCCAGGCCCAAGAGCAGACCGACGAGGAGATCCTCCTCCCAGCCCGAGCCCCTCCGCACCGGGTGCCCAAAGATCAGGAGCGTGGGGCTGAAGTACAGCCATAATTTGAGGAGCAGCCCCTTCAGATACTCAAATAGGGGCTGCAACCTCGCACACTCCGTATAAACGTGGAACACGGACTCGTCCAGGCCGCAGAAAGTACAGGCGGCTTGGGAGTCCGTGAACCTACTTAAAAGTCTATTGCACGGGACTGCTCTGTGCAACACCCTCCACCCAAGGTCCCCGATGTAAAGGTGGAAGACTCCCGCGTAGAGAGACCTCCATCGGGGTTTCCCCTCGCCGCCAGATGGCAACGCGGACCGCCAGGGCGTGTCCGGCCGGCTGACGAGGGCGAGGAAGTGGAGAGTGTGCAGGAGCAGCCCGTACAGGAAACCCCTCCGCGCCGATTGGAATGGCACGGAGGGCATTTCCGAGAGGCGGCTCGGGTTGTGCGGGACCGGCTCCCGAGGAGGGTTTCGGGGCCTGGGTCCGATGAGCAGTTCCGGCCGAGCGGGGTTCAGCTCGGCCGGGATCGCTCCGCACTCCCGAGCCCCCTCGCCACCCGCAGTGAGGGGCGTCCCGGGGGTTTCGGCTACTCCTCCGCCCGCCGGACCGTTGTATCTGTCCTGGGAGTGTTTGATGGGGACAGTGCAGAGGGAGCTTTACAGTGTATCTAAGGCTGATGTGAGAGTCAGTTCTATTCTGTTCCCTTGTGCATTTGCTGCTCACAATTTCATAACAGAATGTCACACCCACTTATTATTGTGCTGATAATATTGACGTGGTGGAAAAACACCTTGGGGGATCTGTTGAGTGTATTGTACACGGAACAGGCTCGGGCAACCCTGGGCACTCACCACACAAAGTAGATAATTGCAGTTTCCTGCTTACATTCGCCGTGTTGTGTTTGGCAGCTCGCCTGAAGTTTAAATAATTTTGTAACCACAACCATTGATTACATTGTGGTTAGGGCAGGGCTGAGTCCCTGAAGGAGATTCCCAACCATCCCTTTCTGATACACAATGCCAGCTGGTCAAATCCAAAGCAAGGCAGTGCCTTCTGTCGAACCTCTACACTGTCCCCCATCAAACACTCCCCGGGCAGGCGCAGCACGGGGGTTAGATACAGAGTAAAGCTCCCTCTTAAAAAAAAAACAAACAAAAAAACAGGATTGGCTGGACAATGTGTGGAGCATGTGCAGACAATGTCTGCAATCAGGGAGCAGCTGCACCTGCGCTGCTGCAACTGGAGTGGAGAATGGAGAGTGGAGAGTTTGGAGAGTGGAGTAACAGGAGAGAGGAGACTGGAGTAACTGCAGAATGAAGAGACAAACAAGTGAAACCATCAAGAAAGGCTGCAATTGCTTTGGAGAGGTGGGTGTCAGAGCACCCGACAGACTCTAAGTTTGAACTGTTTGGGGAAGGGAGAAGAGGCCGGAAGACTCAGGGGTGGGGCTGCCAAATCCAGTAGGGGGCCCCTGTATTTGTATTGGTGCTTGCACAAGGGAGCTCCCTCCCCACCCCAACTGCCTGCTCAGGCCAGCTGGAGTTGCCCGGGTGAAGACTCTTTGTGAAAATCAGAAGAGGAGAGTACCAGGCGGATCCAGCCGTCCCGGGCGAAGAAGCCTCCACCAACTGGAAGACAACAAATAGTTTTGAACTAATTGTTATAATTTCGCCACTCAGTCACCTATCCTCCCCTTTTCCTTTACCTTCCTACTCCTATCCTCCACCTTCCTACTCCTATCCTCCTCTACTCCCACACCACTTTGTTTAAAGTTTGCTTTTTTGTTTCAACTGTGTAAATTTGCTTTTCTGAGGGGTGGGCGTGGCTCTTAGACCCCATGGCAAGCCCTCCTTCGCCAGTGGCGGGGCTCTCCCTTGCATATGCTGCTGCGCCTGTTACCCCGTCACCATCTGCACTAATAACATCTAAGCATGGGGTCAAGAGCTACGTCCACCCGAACATGACTATAGAGGCATGCATGAAAGCAATGGCCGAGGTTGTCGGCCCTTTGGCCATTGTTGCTGTCTCTCAAATGTACGGGAAGGCTGTGTTATTCCTGAAGACTGAGCGGGCGGTGTCCCTGGCCCTGAGCAAGGGGCTCACCGTGGGCAGGACCTTTCTGCCAGTGGACCCCCTGGAGGCCACCACACATCCTACAGTCAGTTCCAGAGGCTGTGGTTTTCACAGCCTCCAGCGTGGAGGGGGGGTGCCCGTCCAAGTGGAAGGAAGGCGCAGAGTCCCCAGGTTCCCCTTGCCACCACCAGCAAGGCTGCAAAGCCTGGGCAGGAGCTCCCTACCCCTCAGGATGGAGGGGAGGGGGAGACCCCTGTACATGAGGTCCCTCCTGAAATAGTAAGTGGAGCTCTGCTTGTGGTGGGAGAGCCTGGGGACTCCTCCCATTCTGCCACTGGGTCGGGTGCCCTGAGTGGAGGGGAGGGCAAGGCCCCAAAGGGTCGGCCCTCCCAGCCAGAATCCACTCCCAAACAGGACTTACCCAACCTGGTTATAATTGAAAATGTTGCCCTATCTGCTGGGCCTGTGGGAGCTGGCGGGGCAGGAGATGGCCTCCTCTCTCCGCCTCCGATCTCGGCTCCGGCTGGATTTCTGGAGTCGGGCACTTGCATCTCCCCTGGACCACTCATGGGCCTGGGGACGGAGGTGGAGGGGGGGTCCTAAACCGCTGGCGCCTACAGGCTCCAGTTCCACAGGAGAACCCAGAGAGGACTCCTCCGCCATCGATCCTGGGGGTGGGATCGTGACGGAGGCGGGACCAGCTGGCGCGGTCGGGACGTCCGCCCCACAGTGTGTGGTGGGTGTGTCGGCCGCTGGCGGTGACGACCCGCAGGAGGATGGGGACTCGCTGTGGGGCACGGAGGACGATCTTGATTCCATCACCAGTGAGGTGGTGGACTCCCTCGTGCCTCCCACCGAATCTCCTCTCATCCCCACGGCGGAACTCCGGGATTTCCTCGCGGCATGTAGGGGTTGCCGCAATAAAGTTCAGTTGGCCCTCAGCCGGTGGTCGAGTTTGGCGCTGATCATCTGTGCCGCCCTCAACAAGAGGGGAAGGGCGCGGGCGTGAAACTAGTTGAGAGCTGCTGGTTTAAAGTGTTCCTCAATGGGTTGCTGGGGGAGTGGAGGGCCAGGTGCACTTCTGCTCCCTCCTCACAGTGAGGTGTTGGTGACGGGTTTCTAAGTACTTTTGACATAAAGATAACCATAGCCAGCCTCAACATCAATGGCAGCAGGGGGTCTCACCCTTCTTCCACTCACTGGAAAAATGGCAGGGTGGTGGGGGGGAGGGGGTCCGTAAGCAGCTCGTTGAGCTGCTGGCCGATGACGGATCCTCCAACATGGATCCGGAGGGAATGGGCCTTTTGGTCCGTACCTACTACAGCACTTTGTTCTCTCCACATCCGTCCAGCGAGGACGCGCGCAGTTTTGTGGGAGTACCTGGCAAAGGTCAGCCCGGAGGGCACTGAACGATTGGAGGCTCCGCTCACGTTGGTGCCCTCCACCAGCTGTCGAGGGGCAAATCCCTGGGGCTGGACGGGCTGACCGTGGAGTTCCTCAGGGCATTCTGGGACGTCCTGGCGGAAAGCCTGGCGACCGGAGAGATGCCCCTCTCCTGGCGCAGGATGGTCATCGGCCTGCTGCTGAAGAGGGGCGATAGCCGCCTGCTTAAGAACTGGCGTCCGGTCCCCCTCCTCAGCATAGATTATAAGATCTTTGTCTGGGATATGTCTACCTGCCTGGGCTCCGTGCTGGCCTATGTGATCCACCCTGACCAGTCCTACACAGTCCCGGGCTGGTCCATCCAGGACAACATCTACCTGGTCCGGCACCTGATCCATCTTTCCCAGAGGATTGGTCTGTCGGTCGTCTTTCTCTCCCTCGATCAGAAGGCGTTCAACAGGGGGGATCACGGATATCTTTTTGGGACTCTGCGTGCATTTATACGCCACCATAGAGTGTCTGGTTAAAGTTAACGGGTCCTTGATAGCACCCCACTGTGTTTTGGGAGAGGAGTTCACCAGGGATGCCCCATGTCCGGTCAATTATAAACCATCCGCATGGAGCCGTTCCTGTGCCTGCTTCACAGGAGGTGGGCCGGCCATGCGGGTCATCCTCTCGGCTTAGGCCGATGACGTACTCTTCGCAGTCACAGATTCCGTTGACTTGCGGAGGATGCGCGACTGCCAGCAGACCTTTTCTGCCGCATCCTCCGCGAGGATCAATTGGGAGAAATGTTCTGGACTCCTGGTGGGTCAGTGGCGGGTGGACTCCCTGCCGGAGGAGATGACACCTTTTGCGTGGAGCACCACGCACCTCCTCTATCTGGGAGTCCACCTTAGCCCCGCTGAGGAAGCCTGGCCGGCAAACTGGCAGGAGTTGGAGGCTAAAGTCACCGCTCGGCTGGGGCGCTGGACAGGACTGCTCCGAGTGCTTTCCTACAGGGGCCGAGCGCTGGTCATAAACCAACTGGTGGCCTCCATGCTGCGGTACCAGTTGGTCACTCTGGGGCAAGAGGAAACACTGGGTCTCTGCCACAGTCCTGAGTCTCTCGATCGAAGAGGGCGGCCAGTCGCTGGTGTGTGTCCGCACCCAGGCTGCGACTCTCTGCCTTCGGACCCTGCAGAGATACCTGTTCGTCGAGTGTCCTCCCAGATGGTGTGCGCTGGCGATGTATTTTTTCCGCCGGGGCACTGCCTTCAAGACGACACGCAGCTCCCAGCGTTAGCCGCGCCTCTCTGAGGGAGTTGCCTGTCTTTTACTGGGATCTATTCCGAGTCTGGAACATGGTCGCCTCCAGTCAGGGCACTCCCCTGCCAGCGGAGGAGAGCGCCTCGGCTGTCCGGGCGGCCAGCTCCGGGGACGGACCAGCGGGCGGAGGAGTAGCCAAAGCCCCCAGGACGCCCCCTCATTGCGGGTGGCGAGGGGGCTCGGGAGTGCGGAGCGATCCCGGCCGAGCTGACCCCCGCTTGGCCGGAACTGCTTATCGGACCCAGGCCCCGAAACCCTCCCCGGGAGCCGGTCCCGCACAACCCGAGCCGCCTCTCGGAAATGCCCTCCATGCCAATCCACACAGCACAGAGGGGTTTCCTGTACGGGCTGCTCCTGCACACTCTCCACGTCCTCGCCCTCGTCAGCCGGCCGGACACGCCCTGGCGGTCCGAGTTGCCATCTGGCAGCGAGGGGAAACCCCGCTGGAGGTCTCTCTATGCGGGAGTCCTCCCCCTTTACATCGGGGACCTGGGGAGGGTGTTGCACAGAGCAGTCCCGTGCAATAGCCTTTTAAGTAGGTTCACGGACTCCCAGGCCGCCTGTAATTTCTGCGGCCTGGACAAGTCTGTGTTGCATGTTGATATGGAATGTCCGGGGTTGCAGCCCCCGTTTGAGTATCTGAAGGGGCTGCTCCTCAAGTTCTGGCTGCACTTCAGTCCCACGCTCCTGATCTTTGGGCACCTGGTGCGGAGGGGGATGGGCCGGGGGGGAGGATCTCCTCGTCGGTCTGCTCCTGGGCCTGGCCAAGGTGGCAATTCACAGGTCCAGGCTGCGGGCCGTCGGGGGGTCCGTCCTCCCCGATTGCCTGCCCCTCTTCCGCGGTTACGTTCGCGCCCGGGTGTCCCTGGAGAAGGAGCATGCGGTGTCCGCCGGTACGCTTGAGGCCTTCCGCGACCGGTGGGCACCGCAGGGACTGGAGTTCATTGTCGACGCCGAGAATGGCATTTTAATTTGAACGTTGTTTTATTTATCTATTTTTAATAAAGTTATTTATTTAAAATGTATCTGAAGGGGGCCTGGGGAATAGAGCCCACCTCGACATAAAATATATAAAAGGGGCCTGGGGTATAAAGGTTTCCAAAAAATAAAAAAACGGGGTTAGATCCAGAGTAAAGCTCCCTCTACAGTGTCCGCATCAAACACTCCCAGGTCAGTTGGGGTTGAGCCCCTTGTGTTATTTCGATCCATTTCCCACACCAGCCGTTTTGTGCCCGTTCTAAGTGAGATTAGGAATTGGTGCCCAGTTAGGGACTGGCACATAAGGAACTGGTTTGCATCTCCACACCTTAGTCCTGGTACAACTCCCGCGAGATTGTACTCCATGGAGTTAAGGAGTGGGGGGGCAGTTGTTTTTTTTTTGAAAGTTTTTTGAAGGGACTCACTCAGTTTCATGTTTTATACAATCCCTCTCTTCCGCTTTACAGAAAGGCTATTGTAATCGGCTGCGAGACATCAAAGAGGCATTGCTGCAGTCTCAATTTTTCAGATCTCATGAGGTAAGCTGGAAGTTTGTTATCATGGAACATAAGGACCATGTCCCCATCATCCCCTCGGGATTGTCTGATCGCACCCCTGGGGCTTCAGATTCTCAAAGGGGTTATTCCCAGACTCAGCCCTTCATCTGGGTCTCTCCCATATGGCTGGGTGGCCCCGGCTGCAAGAACTTATCATGGGGCAGGAACGATCAAGCTTGCATGTCACTCTTGTACTAGAGGTAACCTGCCAGCCAAGGTGCACACAGCAAGATCCCACAAACAATGCAGGAAACACACTATAATTTCGATAAAGTATACTCCAACAGGAGTGAATGGGAAGGGGTTTGATCCATTGGGATTGTGTACAATGGGAGTGAATGGGAAGGGGTTTGGGTCCATTGGGATTTGTACAATGGGAGTGAATGGGAAGGGGTTTGATCCATTGGGATTGTGTACAATGGGAGTGAATGGGAAGGGGTTTGGGTCCATTGGGATTGTGTACAATGGGAGTGAATGGGAAGGGGTTTGGGTCCATTGGGATTGTGTACAATGGGAGTGAATGGGAAGGGGTTTGGTCCATTGGGATTGTGTACAATGGGAGCGAATGGGAAGGGGTTTGGTCCATTGGGATTGTGTACAATGGGAGTGAATGGGAAGGGGTTTGGTCCATTGGGATTGTGTACAATGGGAGTGAATGGGAAGGGGTTTGATCCATTGGGATTGTGTACAATGGGAGTGAATGGGAAGGGGTTTGGGTCCATTGGGATTGTGTACAATGGGAGTGAATGGGAAGGGGTTTGGTCCATTGGGATTGTGTACAGTGGGAGTGAATGGGAAGGGGTTTGGTCCATTGGGATTGTGTAGGAATTCCTTTTTATTCATTAATGCCTACTTGATATAATTGTATTGAACTTTAGAATCCATAAGTAGTGTCGTCGCCTTCTGTCTCATTGGCCCTTTAGTTATATGCAGTCCAATTCCATGCAGGGAGTAAATCTTGAGCCAGCCCATCATCCGGGCCCACACACCCAGTGCCAGTACTGAGGGAGTGCTGCACTGTCAGAGGTGCCGTTCTTCAGTTGAGACGTTAAACCGTGGCCCCTGTCTGCCCTCTTAGGTGGATGTAAAAGTTCCCATGGCCACTACTGGAAGACGAGCCGGGAGGTGGGGCGGGGAGGCGGCGGGAGGGAGTTCTCCCCGGTGTCCCGGGGCCAATATTTATCCCTCAACCCAACATCACTAAAAACAGATGATTCGGGTCATTGTCACATTGCCGTTTGTGGGATCTTGCTGTGCGCAAATCGGCTGCCGCGTTTCCTACACAACAGTGACCACACTTTGAAGGTACTTGATTGGCTGTGAAGCGCTTTGGGATGTCCCGAGACCGCGAAAGGCGCTACGGCAATGCGGGAAAATCATCTCCCAACCATTTGGCCAAGTGAACTGGGCTTCCATTGTTCAAAAACACCCACGTCCTCACGAGAGAATCCATGCACACAAATCCTTAATGGTGCAAGAAGACACGTTGATAAAGTGATTGTGAAGCATACGGGTTAGTTGGGTTTAGAAATAGAGGTATCGAATATGAAAACAGAGAGATCATTTCTAGAGCTTTCTAAATCTCTGGAGTATTGTGAACAAACTTCTATGATTCGATTCAGTTGGAAAGAGTATCGCTCGGGATTACACAGAAGGGTCCCAGTTCCGACCCCTGTCTGTGCTCAGTTTGATGATCCCAGCTGAGGTGGAAGAGGCAAAGAACCTGCATTGCGATAGCGCCTGTCACCACCTCAGCACGTCCCAAAGTATCGCACGGCCTTTTGAGATAAGGGGAGGTATCTCAGAATCTTAACAGTGCTGAAGGCCATTCAGCCCATCTTGCCTGAAAAAAAAGTTATCCAATTAGTCCATCGCCCTACAGGTGTCTCCTCTTCAAGTCTTTAACCAATTCCCTTTTGAAAGTTACTGTTGAATCTGCTTCCACCGTTCTTTCATCTGGAGCCTAACCAGTGTTTTAGAAACGTTTGCCTTAACTTTCCTGGCTTTTTATCTCTTTCTTTGCCCCTCCCCCTGCAGATTATTGGCAGCTCCCTACTGTTCATCCATGAGAAGAAAGGAGGGGTCAACATCTGGATGATCGACTTTGGAAAGACGATGGCCTTGCCTGAGGGACAGACCTTGCGACACGACCTGCCCTGGGAGGAGGGGAACCGAGAGGACGGATACCTGCTAGGACTTGACAACGTGTTGGATCTCTTCTCTGAAACCATGGCTCGACAAGCTGCCCCAACTGAATCAACTGGCCACGTCTAGGGGAGATTGCTGGCGAGGGGGGGTGAAACTGGCAGATACGAGCTGCTCCTTGTTGAACTGTTGCATTGGGGGCGAAACAGAGTTTCCCCAAGGGTAGGGGAGACCCTTTGTCCTGCGGGGTGGGGTACCCTTTGTTATATTACAAGTCTTAAGTATTAAACCACCCCACACCTGCCCACTCCACAACACACACTGTTTATGTCACCCCACCTCTATCAAAAAATATATGCTCATCCAGATACCCCCTTCACTGAAGCACTGTGGCTGGAGAATGGTGCATGGTCATGCAGCCATTGCCCTTTCATCTCATAGCCCAGGTTCTCCTCCAGCCCAGACCGATCGGGTGCAAGGGTCCGCGGGCTCTTGGGTTCTTTCTGAAATGAGTTTGGACAGTCTCGATACTCCCCCCGAATGTGGCTCGAATGGGGACTCCACTGCCAGCCTCACCCAGAGAGGCTGGTGTGGAAATCAGAAACATGTTCGGGGGATGGGGGAAATGGGGCTGGCCTCTATTTTCAGGCTGAAGAAGAAACCCTCATGGGACAGTGCAGAGGGAGCTTTACTCTGTATCTAACCCGTGCTGTACCTGTCCTGGGAGTGATTGATGGGGACAGTGCAGAGGGAGCTTTACTCTGTATCTAACCCCGTTTTTTTTTTCGTTTTTTTTTGATGGGACAGTGTAGAAGGAACTTTACTCTGTATCTAACCCAGTTTTTTTTTTACCCCGTTTATTTTTTTTTTCTTTAGGGAGCTTTACTCTGTATCGAACCCTGTGCTGTACCTGTCCTGGGAGTGTTTGACGGGGACAGTGTTGAGGGAGCTTTACTCTGTATCTAACCCCCGTGCTGTACCTGTCCTGGGAGTGTTTGATGGGACAGTCTGTTAGGCAGTTTACAGCACGGGTTAGATACAGAGTAAAATGCCCTGTACATTTGAATCTAGTAGTTGATGGAGCAGCGAGTCCCAGTCGCAGAGCTGCTTCATGGAGTGCCTGATGGCAGGCTTACCTGGAGTGGCATCTCTTCTCAGAACACACTACAGCCATATACTGGAGTTCTTGACACTACTGCAGCACACAAGGACTCGTAGTGTTTTAGCTGCAACGAATTGTAAAGTCACAAACATTTCCAACAACCTCCGATAGTCACTGAATGTTGCCAAATCTCTTGAGCTTTGAATCGTTACAAAAGAGGCATTCTGCGCTCGAGTTTGTCAGCGTGATTTCTATTCTGGGGTCGTGCCCCCGCCTGGGTGGCTTCCGCAATGAAATATTGGGATAATTGGGAACGTTTAATCGTTTTCGTCGGATTTCTCGGCCCCGGGTTAAGGAGAGAGCTTTGATCTGTCAAAATTGTTTCCCCACCCACCTTCCCAGAGATCAGATCCGTGACTACCTCAAGTTCCCTCGTGGATGGTAATTACATATTAAACTACACTGCCCATTGAGTTGAGTGAGAGAGTCATCTATCACCCATTTGTGACACTGAACACTCTGGAACAGAGCATGTTGGAACACTCACTCACTCACTCCTTCTCTGAAAGTCGACACTGGAGAAATGGTGTTAGTAAACAGACTGGACCCAGGTAAAGATGCCCTTATCTCAGTTAGCTGCTACTGCTTTACATACAGGCACAACGGCAGCCCCTCGAGCCTGCTAGATCCTGGCTGTGGCTTTTCCCCACATCTCTTCATAGCCTCACCCAACAAAAAAACTATCGCTCTTAGTCTTGAAATTTCCAAATGAGCTTTTTTGGGAGAGAGTTCCAGGTTCCCGCTCCCCTTTGTGTGAAGAGGTGCTTCCTGACATCGCCCCTGAACGGCCCTGGCTCTCATTTTAAGGTTCTGCCCCCTTGTTCTGGACTCCCCCCCACCACCCCAGAGGCAATAGTTTCTCTCTATCGAATCCTTTCATCTTCAACCCCTCGATCAGATCAACCCCTTAATCTTCTCCACTCGAGGGAATACAAGCCCAGTCTGTGGAACCTGTCCTCGCAATTTAACCCTTTCAGCACCGGTATCATTCTGCTTGCAAGGGTAGGTAGAATCAGATTCAATAGCAATTTAGGAGGAGGCAGTGGCGTAGTGGTGATATTACTGGACAAGCTACCCAGCACCGAGGCTAATGCTTTGGGGACTTGGGCTCGAATCCAACTACAGCAGATGGTGAAATTTGAATTCAATTAATAAATCTGGATTTTACAAGCCATTGTTGTAAAAACCCATCTGGTTCACTAATACCCTACATGTGACTCCAGACCCACAGCAAAGTGGTTGACTCTTAAGATGCCCCAGTAACCAAGTCAGTTCAAAGGCAATAAATGCTAGTCGAGCCAGAGACACCCATATCCCACAAACACATTTTTAAAAAAAAGCAATAGCTCAAGGGGAGAGAAAGAGACTTGCCCGAACCCTGTAACACAGCTCCCTCAATAGAGGGAGAACACACAATGATATCAGGATGCGTGGCTTACACTGAAGTATGTGTTTGCTATTGAAGCAAGTTAATCGTAAGTAAATGTTTCTAATTAAATTTCCAAGGCATTATTAAAACACTCTGTACATTCAGCACTTACATGTTGAGTATTATATAGTATTTAATTAAGATTGGGAGAGGTCCGTGAATACTGATTTTATTTGGAAAAGGGGCGTTAAATCAAAAAAGATCAAGAACCACTGCTCTAGTGGAAGGGCTAGCACCAAGGGCGATGGGCCGAATGGCCTCTCGCGCAGTAATTTTTTCATGATTTTGTTGGCGCCGGTTTAAGCAAAACACAGCAATGTTGACTCCCATGTATCCAACCTCTTCATTTTCTTTCAGCTTTTCTCCTATTGAAATGCCGCAACACAATGATATCCATGTATCTTGGGAATGTGATGGGTTAATGCAATGGCTGTGAGATTAATCTGTAAATGTGCAGCCTCCACTTGTGGTGTATGCACACCGTGTAAATATAACAAGTTTTCTTCCTTCACAATTAAACAGAAAGTACTTGACATTGGCTGGAATATTAATTGTCTTTGCTCCCCAATATGGGCCTTCTTCAGAATTACTGAGTGACAGTGTGAGGGAGCTAGATTAACATCAGTAGAGATACAGTCAGTAACACAGGGTGCTGCAAGGATAGGGGTTACTTTTTTATTCATAAGTGGGATGTGGGCATCGCTGGCCAGGCCAGCATTTATTGCCCACCCCTAATTGCCCTTGAGAAGGTGGTGGTGAGCCGCCTTCTTGAACCGCTGCAGTCCATGTGGGGTAGGTACACCCACAGTGCTGTTAGGGAGGGAGTTCCAGGATTTTGACCCAGCGACAGTGAAGGAACGGCCGATATAGTTCCAAGTCAGGATGGTGTGTGGCTTGGAGGGGAACTTGCAGGAGGTGGTGTCCCCATGCGTCTGCTGCCCTTGTCCTTCTATCTAGTTGGTAGAGGTCACGGGTTTGGAAGGTGCTGTCTAAGGAGCCTTGGTGCATTGCTGCAGTGCATCTTGTAGATGGTACACACTGCTGCCACTGTGCGTCGGTGGTGGAGGGAGTGAATGTTTGTAGATGGGGTGCCAATCAAGCGGGCTGCTTTGTCCTGGATGGTGTCAAGCTTCTTGAGTGTTGTTGGAGCTGCACCCATCCAGGCAAGTGGAGAGTATTCCATCACACTCCAGACTTGTGCCTTGTAGATGGTGGACAGGCATTGAGGAGTCAGGAGGTGAGTTACTCACCACAGAATTCCCAGCCTCTGACCTGCTCTTGTAGCCACGGTATTTATATGGCTACTCCAGTTCAGTCTCTGGTCAATGGTAGCCCCTAGGATGTTGATAGTGGGGGATTCAGCGAATGATAATGTCATTGAACGAAAAGAGGAGATGGTTAGACTATCTCTTGTTGGAGATGGTCATTGCCTGGCACTTGTGCGGCGTGAATGTTATTTGCCTCTTATCAGCCCAAGCCTGGATGTTGTCCAGGTCTTTCTGCATATGGGCATGGGCTGCTTCAGTATCTGAGGAGTCACAAATGGTGCTAAACATTGTGCAATCATCAGCGAACATCCCCACTTCTGACCTTATGATGGAGGGAAAGTCATTGATGAAGCAGCTGAAGATGGTTGGGTCCAGGACACTACCCTGAGGAACTCCTGCAGTGATGTCTTGGGACTGAAATGATTGACCTCCAACAACCACAACCATCTTCCTTTGCGCTCGGTATGACTCCAAGCAGCGGAGTTTTCTCTCCCTGATTTCCATTGACTCGAGTTTTGCGAGGGCTCCTTGATGCCATACTCGGTCAAGTGCTGCCTTGATGTCAAGGGCAGTCACTCTCACCTCTGGAGTTCAGCTCTTTAGTCCATGTTTGGCCCAGGTTGTAATGAGGTCAGGAGCTGAGTGGGCCTGACGGAACCCATTGCTGAACAAGTGCCGCTTGATAGCACTGTCGACGACACCTTCCATCACTTGGCTGATGATTGAGAGCAGACTGCTGCTCCTGGCATGCCCTCCTGCACTCTTCACTGAACTGAGTGACAGTGTGAGGGAGGTGGATTATCAGTAGAGCAGATACAGCAGGGGGTTAGATACAGAGTAAAGCTCCCTCGACACCGTCCCCATCAAACACTTCGGGGGGGAACAGATGAGAGACGGGAGACAGATTTCAGAAAGGCACTCACTTGGTGGGCAGCTGCTCATTCTGGGTCGTCTTCAAATGTTCTGACGTCATCCAGGTAGAGAACGGAGGCTCCATGTCAATAGACAAGTCCGAGTGTCAGTGTTGAGTCTTATTTATTGTGTCCCCGAGGAGGTGCAAATTAAATGCTCTGTAACCAAGTAAAATTCGCTGTGTTGATTTTCCACTATCTTTTGCCTATTCGATAAGCCTGATCGGTTGCTAGTGGCCCAAGTCCCACAATCTAACAGCATGTTCATAATTCTGTTCTCCACAAGAGTAAGCCAATTACAGTAAAAATGCCTCCTCTTAGACTCAAGGCTGTTCTGTAGGGAATGGAGGCGGCCACTCATCCAACGCCCCCCACCCCCCACCTTCCAGGAGGAGGCCATTCAGCCCCTCGAGCCTGTTCCCCATTCAGTCAGATTACCTGTCAAGGCTGAAACATCAATACCACTCTGAAAAGCTCCAACTTGACCCCAGGCATAAATGCTCCCTGGCATTACACCTGAACACCCCAGCTCTAATTTTAAGCTTGTGCCCCCTTGTTCTGGAAACCCTTTCGCATTTTAAAGTCCTCGATTAGATCACCTCTCGACCTGCCAAGGGAATGCAAACCACGTTTATGCAACCCGCTCCCCCTAACTTAACCCTTTAGACCCTGAATTGATGGGCAGTCAGCAGCTGGGTACCAAAGAAGATCGAGTTACCTGGGCTTTGAGGGGAACAATTGCCTGGTTTTTGCCCCCCCCCCCCCCCTCCCCTCCCCCCGATCTCACCCATAACCAGATACGGAGCTCTTGACTAAATCTGTTCCCCCGGCATAATTTTAACAGACGGGTTCTTAAGAACGACCGAACAATGAGGAACCGCTGTGAGTGGAAGCATATTTGGGCGGAGAGAGAGGGGAGGCACGTCCTGTCTTTCTCAGGGAAGCTGGCATGGGATAACAGCACTGGGAGATCCGCCAGAGGCCGGAATATAATGCAGAAAGCCGACTGGGACTCCACGGCCTTAATCGGAGCTCGGATGTCCCGGTTGCTGCTGTTTTCTGCCTTGCTCTTTGCTAGAGCACCCCAGGATCTTACTGTTCTATAGCAGACCCCTACAATTAAGACTGGCTGACCTCCCACTGCTCTCTTTCTGGTTGTATAAATAGTATCAAGTGTCTCACACCTCCTCTGCCTGAATCATATTAAACACTGCCCTTGTATTTTCCGCATTCAAGTATCCAGTTCTCATGTTACTGCATTTCTGAAACTATATAGCCCTTGATCCCACAGTCACTGTTGGAAGAGCTGCCGGGGAGGGGGCGGGTGGGGTGGGGGGGGGGGCTGTCCTGGGGACAATATTTATCTCCCAACCAACATCACTAAAACAGATCACCTGATCATGCTGCTGCTGGTGGGAGCTTGCTGTGCGCAAATCGGCTACCCCGTGCTCCCTACATTACACAGCGGCTACGCGTCAAAGAAAATATTTCATTGGCTGCAAAGCGCTTTGCGATGTTGCGAAAGGCTCCGCAGCAATGCAAGTTTTGATCTACCCGTCCGTCCCTGCGGAAATGTTATGAGTGATCGTCAGACGCTTGAAGGGGGGAGAAGTTTGCAGGGCTACGAGGAAAGGGAAGGGCAGTGAGACTAATTGGACTCACTGTTTTAAACAGTCAGCACAAACACAATGGGCTGAATGCTCTCCGCCTGTGCTGCAGAATTCTCGGAAACAATTGGGAAATTACGGAAAGTTAGGACTGCCAGCAAAAACCAAGCGAAAGTACGTACAGGTCAAACACTGTGCAATTCACCATAATACAAGGAAACCCTTTTGTTTTAAATAATTGCACTTAAACAACTTTTATTATTACATTAAGTTGTGGTTTTTTTTTTCATATAATTTTTTTTTTACACAAGTGTATGAACACGGATTAACACTCATATTACACTGGATGGGGGCAGTCAGCGCGCGCACACACACACACACACACACGTTTACACACACAGCGTGTCGATGGTGTGCATGGCAACAGCAGAGACATCCCTCACGCTCACACTAGCATCTACTGTGCAGCCAGGCCCCGTACATTCCTTGGAAGAACGAGAGGGGCCTCAACATTTCATCGCACTTAAACTGCAATCATCCCCCCCCGCCCCCCTACCAAACTCGTGAAGGCACCAACTCTCGCTGGCACCTCGCCCAGGTGCCCTATTTTCTTAAACATGCCAGTCCAGAGGGCGAGTGGCAGTGGGCTATTGGGACCACAGTTGGCATCACAGCCAGGCCCAGTCTCGCCCACGCACTCTCTACAGTGACCAGGAACCGACTCCCCCTCCCTCCTCCTGAGCGGAAAGTCGGTGGGGATGATTCTAGATGCTCTAGGTTAAGACCGGCCGGTTTTGCCACAGGTCGAGGCTGGGATCTTGCTGATCTCTGCCACGTTTTGGACGCGTTGTAAATCCTGGTTTGGAGCGGAGGGGAGGGGGGGGGGGGTGTTTGTGACGTGTGAATGTTGTAATGCTCCTGGTCATTAATGACACTAGCAAGCTTTTAACTAAGCACACAGGGTTGGAGCCCCGACTGCAGAGACCCCCCCCCCCCCCCCTCGCCCAGGCTGCTCAAGTGCAGACCCCAAGCTCTGCTGGGTCTCTCAGGCGATGGAATGAATTGTTGTAAGACCCCCCACCCCACCCCACCCCGCCACTGAACAAGCGTCTAGGTTATGATGTTTTTTTTGACATTCTCCCTTCCCCCAGAAAGTGGGTGCTTATTACATAAGCCACAGGCATATATTGCCCTGCCCACATTTCCACCTCTTAAGGAGCGGTTGGGAGCTGGCAACTGGCAGCTTCACCTCCGTGCAGGAGAATGCAATTACACTGTGACATATTTACACAGGACATTCCCATTACGAATGGAGAAAATGAAGCAATAAAGGTTCAGACAGGAGCTCAAGCGCACCTCAACCATGTGAATCATCAGGGCTCACCTATCGGTCATTGAGTTCATTAATCTCTGAGTGTCGTCATTCAAATTAAATCTTAAAAATTCTCTCATATATATATATATTTTTTTTTTCCAATTAAAAATCTCAAAACATCTTCCACCCATGCAGTATAAATGAACTGAGCAAGAAAACTGGGACTAACAGTTCTAATTCGTTCTGCCTTTCCCATCTGCGGAATATTATATGTCAAGTTAATGAGGCAATTAATAAAAACAACCCAGATTTAGAGGGTACTAACTTGCAGGCTATTGAAAAATATATTTAACATTTTATAGCGTGCCAGGGCATTTTTTTTTATTGTATTGCTATCCCGATTTCACTACCCCACCCCCTCACCTGCTAACTCCCCCCAGTTACTTCAGTTCCAAACGGCCCCTAACCTCACTGAGCTTTGGACAGTCTGCACACCACCACAAACGCCACAGGAGTGTCAGAGGAATTTGACCCCCGAGCCACATAAGGAGATATTAGGGACAGGTGAACAAATACTCGGTCAAAGAGGTCTTAAAGTAGGAGAGAGAGAGAGAGAGAGAGAGAGGTGGAGAGGTTTAGGGAGGGAATTCCAGAGCTCAGGGCCCCCCGGGCAGCTGAAGGCACGGCCGCCAATGGTGGAGCGATGGGAATCGGGGGATGGACAAGAGGGAGGAAATGGAGGAGCGCGGAGATCTCGGAGCAGTGATAGGGAGGAGGCGAGGCCATGGAGGGTTTTGAACGCAAGGATGAGAGTTTTAACACTGAGGTGTTGCCAGACCAGGTTAATGGGTGAAGGGCAAACGGGACTTGATGGGAGTTAGGATGTGGGCACACATCTACGTTACAGGTGCGCTATCCTTCTGGCAAGGCCTCACGCAACATCCCTGTTCCCCCACTGCTTTCCCGACACGCAGAGCCTACTGTGCTAAGTGGTGCGGCTAACCGGTCTCAAGTGCCCGCGTCCTCCACGCGCAGGTGATGGCAGCGACGTGATGGGGCCAGCTGTTCGACCACCGAGGGCATCACAGCTGAGACCACATTCGGGGCCCCGAGGGTTCAGGCGTGAGGTGGGGGGGGGGGGAAAACTCAGCTCACTTTCTTCCTCACGGCCCCGGTCTCGGAGCGCTTCCCGATCTGGAGTCCCTGCCCCCCACTCCTGTCGCCCGATTCCCCAATCTCACCCCTCCCTCCCAGATGCAAGTGTCCGGATGCTCCTCCTCAGCAATGCAACTGAATATAAATCAACCCCCCACCCCCCTATCCCCTTTCCTCACCCCAGTCATTTTTCAATTCAATGTAATTTTACCTACCCGCACTGGTTACCCACTGCTGGGGCGATGAGCTGGGGGGTAAGGCAGCAGTCACGCGCAGATCCTCCGATTGGACGTGCCACTCTACCAGCTGTAACTCACATCTCCGTCAATATCGTCCTGTTCCCTTTCAGTCACTGTTTCAAAGTGGGCTGTACCCGGGCCGTGGAGTGGTAGGAGGACAGTTTACCAGTTGATTAGGGCATTTAGATTCAGCCCCTTCCCCCCCCCCACCGGCCAGCCCAGGTTATCTCCCCTGTCTTTAGGCAGCTCTGAGCCCACTCCACGCCCCAGCGTAGTAAGCAGACAGATAACCCACCACCTCTGAGCCTTCCTGATTTCTGTCCCTCAGAGGGGTACACAGCCCTCCACCTTGCCCCAGTTTTAACTCTCAGCCTGTGGGAAGTGCTTGGGTTCCACAGGGCCCCTCCTAGAACGGCAGGGAACGCAACAGCTTCTGCCGCACCGTGCCTCGGGACGCGATACCCCAGGAGTGACAGGCAATGAAAAGGCCTGCACTGCCTTGCCTGAATCCTGAGAGAATGTGCGCCAGCGCCCCGAGAACCGGGCACTTAATGAGGCAGCGATACTGAGTGTCTGCTTTCACCCACAGCCTGCTCCTTACCCGAGTCTGCAGCTTTATCCTCTCCGCAGTTCAGTTTACTCACAGATTCTTCTCTGGAAGCACATGATGGTGGATGGGTTGGGGGTAGGGGGCAGTTCACAGACAATAGCACTCACTGAAAGGGACCATCCTTTCGGAGTGAGCCAAAGCGCATGATCGCCAATGTGCTATTCGACTGCAGCGGGCTTCGCACTCGACAAGTGCACTGGTGGGAAGGCCGCAGGTTCTTAGCCAAGGACTGGATCCCCATGGGGGATACAGCCAGCGATTTCAAGTCTTGGCTGCAATGGTTCGTGGGTGTATTCGGAGCTCAAGAGTCCCACTGGCACCCCGTGCCATCATTAAGAACGCCCAGGTAGGCACACAGCAAGCCCGTCGACCCTCTCCTCTGGGGACAAGCCTCCGCCACCTGCTCGGGAGCCCTGTCCGTCCCTGCCAGTCTGACTCCATTCCCCGCACAGTCCCTTGCAGACGGCTTGTCCGGTGCCAACGGGGGCTGTGTGTAGCAGCGCCCGCTCGAGGGGGGCTCCTGACCAGCGCAGAGAGGGGGAAGACATTCGCGCCCCTCACCATCTGGAGGCGGGGGGGGGCGGAGGGGGGGTTAAGAGGCTGTGTCAGCCTCTGTTTCGGTGACACCCGACAAGCACATAGTAATCAAATCTTTTTAACATTGCCTGAAAAAGATCAATTCTCTCAAATTAGAATGAGCTTTTATTAAATTATATGTTTTGAAACCCCTGGGGTTTTCTGGGCGAGGGGGAGGGGAAGGGGGTGATTGGGGGAGGTTTCCCGAGCATAGTCAATGTTTTTCTTCCTCTCCCATGACAGATTAACACTGCTTCCTGCCACAGGCATACACGCACACACACACATACCCACCCCCAGACAGACAAGAGTCTGTGCAGTTCAGAGGTCACATGCACTGTGACAAGAAGGGGTACCTGGTCTTGCTCCCAGGTCTCGCCGAGTCCGACCCTCCGCTTAGTTACTCTACACGGAGAGCTCCTAGTTTTTTTTTCTCCCGCTAATCTTAAACGTAGTCCGCTCGAACCTGACTGAAGCAGTTGGCACTTTCCTTAATTTCTTTTGTTTTAAAAAAGAACCTATTCGACGGGGCCGAGGATGGCCTACTATTCCTGGGCTTCATCCGTGCGCCACTTCAGACAGTCTTCCTTGCGGGCGTCCGGCTTGATCTGGTTGCGCATGCCCCCGAGGAGGTTGGAGGTGGCCTCTGTGGCCACGATGAGCGGCTTGACCACGGTGGGTGGGATTTGCCTCAGGACGCCGCCCACGGCCCCCGTGATGCCCTTCTGCTCGTGACCCCTCGTGGCCACCTCACAGATGGTCTGAGCTGTGTCGATGACGCCCTGGAATGGATGGGTGGGGGGGGGGGGGGAAAGAGAAATGCAGAGGTTATTCCATCAGCTTGGCTTGGGATCGAGACAGGAGGAGGCCATTCAGCCCCTCGAGCCTGTCCCCGCCATTCAATATCGTGGGCTGATCTGTACCTCAACTCCATTCACCCGCCCTTACTCCATAACCCTTCATACCCTTAGCTAGCAAAAATCTAACGCTGTCTGATTGACAAAGATGAACTGAGCTGAGCATCTACTGCTTTCTGAGGGAGAGAATTCCACACTTTCACCGCCCTTTGTGGGAAGAAACATTTCTTAACTTCTTATGGATCCATCTCCCCAAACACCCCGACTGAGCAAAAATGGGTCAAAGACACATGGATAGCGTTAAGATACAGATCAGCCATGATCGGATAGAATGGCGGAACAGGTTCGAGGGGCTGAATGGCCTCCTCCTGTTGCTACGTTTCTGTTTCCATATAAGATGATGACAAGAAAGTAGGTACAGACACTCAACGCTTGAGTATGTAGGAAAGGACTATTGACAAGACACCGTGAATCACACCCAGGCTGATGGGATGACAGTCAATTGACCAGCGTTTTGGGAGAGTTCCCGATTCCCACTCCCCCTTTGTGTGAAGAAGTGCTTCCTGACATCACTCCTGAACGGCCCTGGCTCTACATTTAAGGTTCTGCCCCCTTGTTCTGGACTCACCCCCCACCAGAGGAAATAGTTTCTCTCTATCGACCCGATCGAATCCTTTAATCATCTTAAACCCCTCGATTAGAATCACCCCCTTAATCTTCTACACTCGAGGGAATACAAGCCCAGTCTGTACAAACCTGTCCTCGTAATTTAACCCTTTCAGCCCCGGTATCATTCTGGTGACTCTGCACTGCACCCTCTCCAGGGCCAATATATCCTTCCTGAGGTTCGGGGCCTAGAACTGAACAGAGTTACTCCCGATTGGACCTAAAGAGAGCCTGCAGCCCTCTCTCCCAACCCCGAGGCAAAACATTTTAGGTTCAAGCCCCACTTGAGACTCGAGTGCCAATCCAGGTCGATACTCCCGTGAGAGTACAGAGGGAGAGTTGCACTGTCGCAGGTGCCATCTTTTGGTTAGATGTTCAGCTGATGTTATAAGTGATGTGAGTATTTACCCCTAGAGACAGGAAGTATCCAACTGCACCCTCCCACCTCTCCACGCCAAGAGGCCATCAATGGCACAGTCAGCCGCTGCTAGCCTGCCACGTTATCGTGGCTGCGGCAGGTTGACTTCCAGCTGACCCTCTCGGTGCCATCTTTTCAGACAGGATGGTCGATCCGAGGCTGACTCAGTGGGATCTTGCTGTGTGTGAACGGGTTACCACGGTTGCCGACTGCGAGGCACTTTCAATGTGATACATGTGCCACTTCTTTCTATGTTACTTAATGGCTAATAGATTCGACAGAATTTCCAGCACAGGCCATTCGGCCCATCTGCTCCCTGCTGGTGTTTCTGCTCCACACGAGCCTTCTCCCACCCCCCCACCACCCCCCCCCCCATCTCACCCCATCACCATACCCCTCTATTCTTTTCTCCCTCGTGTGTTTATCCAGCTTCCCCTTAAACTCATCGACACCTCAGCCACTGCCTGTGGTAGCGAGTTCCACATTCTCCCCGCTCTCTGGGGACAGAGGTTTCTCCTGAATTCCCGATTGGATTTATTAGTGACTGTCTTATATCAATGGCCCCCTAGTTCTGGCCTCGCCCGCATCTTCTCTACATCTACCCTACTGAACCCTCTCAAAATCTTAAAGACCTCGATCAGGTCACCTCAGCCTTCTCTTTTCTAGAGAAAAGAGACTCATCCCTGTTCAATCACTCTTATAACCTTTGAGTTCTGCTGTCATTCTTAGAAGATCATAAATCTTACCCTGCAGGAGAGATACATGCGCACACACACACCCCTTCACTGCACTTTACCTCTCTGACGGTGTCATAAGCTTTGGCAACTCCCTCGCGCAAGTCTGCTGGCTGTTGCACCCTCCTGTACTTCTTCAGGTATCTCTTGTCCATGATCGCCTTGGTTACCGGTGGCGTTGGGGACAGGATGTCGTACACAGTCTCCGCAGTGGCCTGTCGGCAAAAGCAGTGTTTAGAGCTTCGCGGAAGAGGGCCCGGGACCCCTTCCCTCTGCATTACCCATAAGCCAGCCTAGCCTAATTGTTGCTTTTCCAGTCACGCACCAGGTCCTCTATGGGTCTGCTCCAGGCACTGAGGGCAGCGAGGGAACAGCCAAGTGACATGAAAGAATCATAGAACAGGTGGCCTGTGCCCTCTCTCGCAATAAGCATCCCCTTTAGGCTCATTCATTTGTTCCAGACACTTTAAAATGGTTCGGTTTTAATCCCCTTCAAAAGCTATTATATTCTGCACTGTGTCTGGTTCGATGTTCCCTGTCTTAACAATCCTCTGGATGAATACTTCCTTCCAATCTCCCTCTGCTCTTCTATTGCTGGTGTTAAAATTGATTCCCTCTGGTTAAATACTCACTAACTGCTGCAAATTGTCTTTTCCAAATCACGTTATCAAAACCTGCTCCCAATTTTCACCGCCTCGAACAGATCTTTACTTAACCTTCTCCCTTAACCTTTGGAAACAAATGAACTTATTAGCGAGAGGCAGCATGGTTTTGTGAAGGGAAGATCGTGTCTTACTAATTTGATTGAGTTTTTTGAGGAAGTGACGAAGATGATTGATGAAGGAAGGGCAGTGGATGTTGTCTATATGGACTTCAGTAAAGCCTTTGACAAGGTCCCTCATGGCAGACTGGTACAAAAGGTGAAGTCACACGGGATCAGAGGTGAGCTGGCAAGATGGATACAGAACTGGCTCGGTCATAGAAGACAGAGGGTAGCAGTGGAAGGGTGCTTTTCTGAATGGAGGGATGTGACTAGTGGTGTTCCACAGTGATCAGTGCTGGGACCTTTGCTGTTTGTAGTATATATAAATGATTTGGAGGATAATGTAGCTGGTCTGATTAGTAAGTTTGCAGATGACACAAAGGTTGGTGGAGTTGCGGATAGTGTTGAGGATTGTCAGAGGATACAGCAGGATGTAGATCGGTTGGAGACTTGGGCGGAGAAATGGCAGATGGAGTTTAATCCGGACAAATATGAGGTAATGCATTTTGGAAGATCTAATGCAGGTGGGAAGTATACAGTAAATGGCAGAACCCTTACGAGTATTGACAGGTAGAGAGATCTGGGCGTGCAGATCCACAGGTCACTGAAAGTGGCAACACAGGTGGACAAGGTAGTCAAGAAGGCATACGGCATGTTTGCCTTCATCGGTCGGGGCATAGAGTATAAAAATTGGCAAGTCATGCTGCAGCTGTACAGAACTTTAGTTAGGCCACACTTAGAATATTGCATGCAATTCTGGTCGCCACACTACCAGAAGGACGTGGAGGCTTTGGAGAGGGTACAGAAGAGGTTTACCAGGATGTTGCCTGGTCTGGAGGGCATTAGCTATGAGGAGAGGTTGGATAAACTCGGATTGTTTTCACTGGAATGTCGGAGGTGGAGGGGCGACATGATAGAGGTTTACAAAGTTATGAACGGCATGGACAGAGTGGATAGTCAGAAGCTTTTTCCCAGGGTGGAAGAGTCAGTTACTAGGGGACATAGGTTTAAGGTGCGAGGGGCAAAGTTTAGAGGGGATGTGTGAGGCAAGTTCTTTACACAGAGGGTGGTGAGTGCCTGGAACTTGCTGCCGGGGGAGGTGGTGGAAGCAGATACGATAGAGACGTTTAAGAGGCATCTTGACAAATACATGAATAGGCTGGGAATAGAGGGATACGGACCCCGGAAGTGCAGAAGGTTTTAGTTTCGGCAGGCATCAAGATCGGCGCAGGCTTGGAGGGCCGAATGGCCTGTTCCTGTGCTGTACTGTTCTTTGTTCTTTCTTCTTTGTTATGACAAAAACAGGCCCAGCTGCTGGAGTCGCGCTTCCCGTCATTAACAGGTTCCGCGTTTCATTGTTCACTAAGCTGTATCAGCTGTAGCTCAGTGGATCTTTCGCTCTCTCTCTCTCTGAGCCTGAAAGTCATGGGTTCAAGCCCTATAATCCAGGCAGATGCTCCTCGTGCCGGTTGTGAGGGAGCGTTGCACTTGTTGGAGGCGCCGTCTTTCAGATGAGATTTTACACTGGGCCCCGTCTGCCCTCTCCAAAGATCTCACGGGCCACTACTGGAAGAAGAGCAGTGGGGGAGTTCTCCCCTGGTGTCCGGGCCCAATATTAAAGAGTAACCGTGCAGGATCCCACTTTCCCGCTCCCTCTACAGACGGTGTGGACTCTTACTGGTCTACAGATTCCATGTGTGCTCACCGCCCTCTGTTACCTTACCCAGGTGGCATTCGGCAGACTATTTGACTATAGCAGGCATCACAGTTGATCACTAGCCTGCGCTCTGCACCCCACCCCCCACCCCACATCTGTACGTGCACTTCATGGGGTCTCTGGGCATCGATCAGGAGCAGCGCTCCTGGGTCTTCCCACCTCAGGGATGCTGAGGGCCAACGTAAAACAGGCCAGGAGTCTTGGGCTACACGTCTCAGAACCGCAGTGACTGGAAAAGTTTCCCCTCCGAGGGCGGCGATGCGTTAAATAGTCCCACACAAATCCCCGCTGTCGGACTGGACGGCTAGCGAGTCAGCTATCTGCCCCCCGCCCCCCCGCCAGCTCTGTGTGCTGCAGACGGCTTTACCTGAATGGCCTGCACCAGTCGGTTGCTCAGCTCCAAAGCGGCGGACGCAGTGGAGGTCCCGAAGGAAGCAGCTCCCCGCTGCAGCCCCCGGATAATCCGCCCGTCCTTCCGGTATTGTTCGATAGGCAGCCAGAAGAGATCCCTGAGGCCGTGAACTAGGGGAAGCATGAAATACAGTTACGCACAGCAGTGCTCGCTGATTATAGCAATAAATACTCCTGAATGAGAGACAGAGTGATAGAAGGAGGCCTAGCAACTCCAATGTGCCTGTGTCAGCTCCTTGAAATAGTTATCCAATTAGTCTCACTCCTCTTACCCTGACTTCATTGCTTTTTTGCATAGGAGGTGAGATTAGAGTATTGATTTTACAGAACAGGTTTTATAGCTCATTGACACAGGAAAGTTAACTCATCAGGTTGAATACCCATTGAGTTAGATACAGAGTAAAGCTCCCTCTACACTGTCCCCATCAAACACTCCCAGGACAGATACAGCACGGGGGTTAGATACAGAGTAAAGCTCCCTCTACACTGTCCCCATCAAACACTCCCAGGACAGGTACAGAACGGGGGTTAGATACAGAGTAAAGCTCCCTCTACACTGTCCCCATCAAACACTCCCAGGACAGATACAGCACGGGGGTTAGATACAGAGTAAAGCTCCCTCTACACTGTCCCCATCAAACACTCCCAGGACAGGTACAGAACGGGGGTTAGATACAGAGTAAAGCTCCCTCTACACTGTCCCCATCAAACACTCCCAGGACAGGTACAGAACGGGGGTTAGATACAGAGTAAAGCTCCCTCTACACTGTCCCCATCAAACACTCCCAGGACAGGTACAGCACGGGGGTTAGATACAGAGTAAAGCTCCCTCTACACTGTCCCCATCAAACACTCCCAGGACAGGTACAGAACGGGGGTTAGATACAGAGTAAAGCTCCCTCTACACTGTCCCCCATCAAACACTCCCAGGGCAGGTACAGCACGGGGGTTAGATACAGAGTAAAGCTCCCTCGACACTCCCCCATCAAACACACCCAGGACAGATACAGCACAGGGGTTAGGTACAGAGTAAAGCTCCCTCTACACTGTCCCCCATCAAACACTCCCAGGACAAGGTACAGCACAGGGGTTAGATACAGAGTAAAGCTCCCTCTACACTGTCCCCATCAAACACTCCCAGGACAGGTACAGCACAGGGGTTAGATACAGAGTAAAGCTCCCTCTACACTGTCCCCATCAAACACTCTCAGGACAGGTACAGAACGGGGGTTAGATACAGAGTAAAGCTCCCTCTACACTGTCCCCCATCAAACACTCCCAGGACAGGTACAGAACGGGGGTTAGATACAGAGTAAAGCTCCCTCTACACTGTCCCCATCAAACACTCCCAGGACAGGTACAGCACGGGGGTTAGATACAGAGTAAAGCTCCCTCTACACTGTCCCCATCAAACACTCCCAGGACAGGTACAGCACGGGGGTTAGATACAGAGTAAAGCTCCCTCTACACTGTCCCCCATCAAACACTCCCAGGACAGGTACAGCACGGGGGTTAGATACAGAGTAAAGCTCCCTCTACACTGTCCCCATCAAGGTGATTCATTCCCACCCTGTAGAGTGCCATCCCCTGTAATGGGATATTTTCCACTACAGGCATCCCACGGCCTATCAGAGTGAGACTTGTTTCAGGGCCAACATGGAGGAGGTGGGCTCCATGATGTGAGCTGACAGACGCAGGGTACTTTGGAACCCTCAAGCAACGGACCCGATTAACTGTGAACTGAAATGCAAGTAAGGGAGCTTATTAACTTGCCTAACCCACGACAGAACATTGAGATAATAAAGGCAAAATGCTGCAGATGCTGGAAAACTGAAATAAAAACAAGAAATGCTGGAAATACTCAGCAGGTCTGGCAGCATCTGCCGAGAGAGAAGCAGAGTTAACGTTTCAGGTCAGTGACCCTTCATCAGAAATGTTCCCCATTCCAACAGTTTGAGGTTTTCCAATTTCTCCTGCGAACCTGCCGGTGGAACACTCGACGTGAATAAATATCTTAGGGAATTTTCTTTTGCTTGCATTAATTCATGGAAACCTCACACTGTTCTCAGGTAATATGTTGTCAGGATGGTTACTGAAATCTCTCACTCTCATCTGCCTCTATGATAATATTCCTCCCAAACCACCCTCCCCCCACCCCTGACAACCTCTCCTGCAGGTCCTGAGTCTGGCAGTTTGACAGATCCTACCCACGCGGCAATCCTCTGGCACCCACAGGGCCCTCTCTCGCGGACAAGCCTGGACATTGAGCGCTGCTGGGATGTTCCGCTGCTGGGATGTTCGGCTGCAGTGGGCCTCAGCAGCTGGTGAGGGTGAGGTGCCGAGCGCCCTCAGGAGCTGGAAGCCCGAGCGCGTCCAAAGGGGAACGCCACACGCCGACTGAAGCAGCACCGCCGAGCGTCCGCTACTTACACAGCTGGACCACCGAGTGCATGGGTCCCACGCCTCCCAGA
Source organism: Heterodontus francisci (assembly GCF_036365525.1). NCBI lineage: Eukaryota > Metazoa > Chordata > Chondrichthyes > Heterodontiformes > Heterodontidae > Heterodontus > Heterodontus francisci. The sequence continues at coordinate 16,080,591 of NC_090414.1, read as the reverse complement.
ATGCCCGGTAGCTGGTTTTTCCTGATGTCATTCAGCCACTCGTTCAAGGCATAGTTGATCACCTTGTCCACCCCCAGCAGACTGTGAAAATAACAACAACAGGCACGGTTATTTTGTGCAGAGTGATTATTGACATCATCGTGTCAACCAATGAGTGCGATCTAGGGCGGTACATATGCCAAGCGAGCTCTGTTTTTATAGCGAGTCTCTCCAAACTACAGCAAACAGAACTCATGACCAAAACTGCAGCAACGTCTCCCAATAAAAGCAGGATTACCTCTCGACCAAAATGCAGTGAATGGAAGATAGTTACAGGATAAAAACTGGTTGACTTACAATCGATCCCAGTTACATCCCGACAGGGGGATTGCCCAATCACCTCCATTCTGACTGAAACTTGTAGTGTCACTGCATGCAGTCGATTTTATCACACATCAATTGAGTAGCGAGATTGAGAGAAGTTGCAATTGTTCTCCTCAGAGCAGCAAAGGTTAAAGGGAGATTTAATCGAGGCATGCAAGATCAGGAAGGCATTTTGTTAAGAGCAAATAAACAGAAATTGCACCCACTGACAAAAGGGTCGGTAACCAGAGGGACACAGATTTAAGATAATTGGCAAAAAAACCAGAGTGGGAGATGAGGAGAATACAGTGGGTTGCTGTGATCTGGAACGCGCTGCCTGAAAGGGCGGTGGAAGCAGATTCAATCGTAACTTTCAAAAGGGGAATTGGTTAAATACTTCGAAGGGGAAAAATTGGATAGCTGTTTTGGAGAGCCAGGACAGACGCAATAGGCTGAATAACCTCCTCTGATAAATGACACTATGCTGAGTGCCCGCAGGCTTTGGTAAGAGGGGCTCTTTGTCACGAGAGCAGCTGTCCTCATTTCTGCTCGAGTGTCAGCACAGTCTCTGTACAATAACCGTACTGTGACCAGTGTCTCTGTCTGAGAACAGTGCGAGAGCAAACACTAACAAAGATGCCCTTTTGGCTGATGTTGGCTTTCAACACTGAGCCGGGGAAAAACATTTCTTGGATTGTCTCGAATGACATTTCGTTAGTTGCGTAACAATTTTCTTTTTGGAGAAGCCAAGGACACGGAGTCCCTTGAGGCTCAATACCCGCTGACACACAACTCGTTCCTGAAAAATGAGCAGCTTGCACTTCTACACAGTGAAGATTTCTGCTTCTTACAGCAGGGACGTCAGTGCTCAGGAATGAGACACAGTCCAGTTCGGGCAACTAGTGTCATGTCAAACACTCCCAGGACAGGTACAGCACAGGTTAGATACAGCGGAAAGGTTTATCCTGAACAGTGTCCCCCCCCCCCCCCCCCCCCCCCCCGCCAACATTAACCAGCCTTCTGGCCCATCTCTACTGGACAGAAAATGTACGCGTTGTGGGCCTGTTAGGAACAGGGCTGTGGCTGCCCTAAGCTTATTAATTTTTTTTCATGGGATGTGGGCGTCGCTGGCAAGGCCAGCATTTGTTGCCCATCCCTAATTGCCCTTGAGAAGGTGGTGGTGAGCTGCCTTCTTGAACCGCTGCAGTCCGTGTGCTGTAGGAACACCCACAGTGCTGTTAGGAAGGGAGTTCCAGGATTTTGACCCAGCGACAGTGAGGGAATGGCGATATGTTTCCAAGTCAGGATGATGTGTGGCTTGGAGGGAAACTTGCAGGTGGTCTTCCCATGTGTCTACTGCCCTTGTCCATTGAGGTAGAAAAGGTCGCGGGTTTGGATACCCTTCAATATTCAGGTGCCAGCCTTGGTCACCTTGCAACCATGTCTCTGAAATGGCTATCAGGTCATATATATTTATTTCTATCTGTGCTAACAATTCATTTTATTTGTTACGAATCCTGCGCACATTCAGAAACAGAGCCTTTGACTCTGTGTTTTTACCATTTCAGCAATCTTTGGCCTTATCAACTGGTGCAGTATTATGTTTGTGCACTCTGTTCCTTCCTGTTGCACTCTGGTTATCATTACCCAAATCACTACTCTGTTCTATTACCTCACTGTTTCCTTTTGATTCACCACATCTCCTCCAATATGATCCCTTCCCCCCACTATTTAGTTTAAAGCCCTCTCCACCGCCCTAGTTATACAACTCCCCAGAACACTAGTACCAGCATGGTTCAGATGAAGACCGTCCCAACGGTACAGCTCCCACATTCCCCAGTACTGGTGCCAGTGCCCCATGAATCGAAACCCATTTCCACCACACCAGTCGTTGACCCACACATTCACCATTCTAATCTTATTTACCCTATGCCAATTTGCTCATGGCTCAGGTAATAATCCAGAGATTATTACCTTTGAGACAAAAACAAGAAATGCTGGAATCACTCAGCAGGTCTGGCAGCATCTGTGGAAAGAGAAGCAGAGTTAACGTTTCGGGTCAGTGACCCTTCTTCGGAACTGACAAATATTAGAAAAGTCACAGATTATAAGCAAGTGAGGTGGGGGTAGGGCAAGAGATAACAAAGGAGAAGGTGCAGATTGGACCAGGCCACATAGCTGACCAAAAGGTCACGGAGCAAAGGCAAACAATATGTTAATGGTGTGTTGAAAGACAAAGCATTAGTACAGATTAGGTGTGAATACACTGAATATTGAACAGCAGCAAGTGCAAACCTGCAAAAAACAGTGGGTAAGCAAACTGAACAAACTAAGATGAAATGAAATAAATGCAAAAAAAGATTGTAAAAAATGTAAAAAAGAATGTAAAAAAAAAAGGAAGAACAAATAACTAAAACTGAAAGTAAAATGGGGGGCTGTCATGCTCTGAAATTATTGAACTCAATGTTCAGTCCGGCAGGCTGTAGTGTGCCTAATCAGTAGATGAGATGCTGTTCCTCGAGCTTGCGTTGATGTTCACTGGAACACTGCAGCAAACCCAGGACAGAGATGTGAACATGAGAGCAGGGGGGAGTGTTGAAATGGCAAGCAACCGGAAGCTCAGGGTCCTGCTTGCGGACTGAGCGGAGATGTTCCGCAAAGCGGTCACCCAGTCTGCGCTTGGTCTCCCCAATGTAGAGGAGACCACACTGTGAGCAGCGAATACAGTATACTACATTGAAAGAAGTACAAGTAAATCGCTGCTTCACCTGAAAGGAGTGTTTGGGGCCTGGGATAGTGAGGAGAGAGGAGGTAAATGGGCAGGTATTACACCTCCTGCGATTGCAGGGGAAGGTGCCCTGGGATGGCGACGAGGTGGTGGGGATAATGGAGGAGTGGACCAGGGTGTCGCGGAGGGAACGATCCCTTCGGAATGCTGACAGGGGAAGGGAGGGGAAGATGCGACTGGTAGTGGCATCACGCTGGAGGTGGCGAAAATGGCGGAGGATGATCCTTTGGATATGGAGGCTGGTGGGATGAAAGGTGAGGACAAGGGGAACCCTGTCACGGTTCTGGGAGGGAGGGGAAGGGGTGAGGGTAGAGGTGCGGGGAATGGGTCGGACACGGTTGAGGGCCCTGTCAACCACAGTGGGGTGAAATCCTCGCTTGAGGAAAAAGGAGGTCATATCAGAAGCACCGTCATGGAAGGTAGCATCATCAGAGCAGATGCGTCGGAGACGGAGAAACTGGGAGAATGGAATGGAGTCCTTACAGGAGGTAGGGTGTGAAGAAGTGTAGTCGAGGTAGCTGTGGGAGTGGGTGAGCTTATAATGAATATTAACAGACAGCCTATCCCCAGAGATAGAGACAGAGAAGTCGAGGAAGGGAAGGGAAGTGTCAGAGATGGACCATGTAAAGGTGAGAGAAGGGTGGAAATTAGAAGCAAAGTTGATAACATTTTCTAGTTCGGGGCGGGAGCAGGAAACGGCACCGATACAGTCATCAATGTACCGGAAAAAGAGTTGGGGGAGGGGGCCTGAGTAGGACTGGAACAAAGAATGCTCGACATATCCCACAAAAAGACAGGCATAACTAGGACCCATGCGGGTACCCATAGCGACACCTTTTACTTGAAGGAAATGCGTGGAGTTGACCTTTGAGGTTCTGCTTTTTAGTTTAGCCCCGAGCTGCTCATACTCCCTATGCAGAACCTCTTTCCCAGTCCTATCTAATTCACTGCTACCCAGGTGGACCACGACAACTGGATCCACCTCCCCCCACTGTAAGCTCCGTTCCAGCCCCAAGCAGACGTCCCGATCCCAGGCACCAGGCAGGCACCACAGCCACCTGGACTCTCACTCTTGGCTACAGCTAACTGTGTCTGCTCCCCTAACTATACGGTCCCCCATTACCACAACATTCCTATTTACTCCCCCTACTTACACGGCTTCCTGTACCATGGTGCCATGGTCAGTTCGCTCATCCACTCTGCAGCCCTCACCCCACACAAGCTGAAAGGACCTCAAACCTGTTGGACAATTGCAAGGGCTGAGGCTCCTCCCCTTCTGCCTTCTCGATCCCCTAACCTGCCTCACTCACAATCTTCCCCTGTCCCTAACCACTGACCAAATCAGAAGATGCTATATCCTATGGGGTGTGACTGCCCTCTGGAATGAATTGTCATGGTAACTTCCCCCCCTCCCTGAGGCATCGCTGTGTCTGTAGCTCGGCCTCCAGCTCATCCCTCTGAGCCGAAGCTCCTCGAGTTGTAGCCACCTACTGCAGGGGTGGTTGCCGTGGATCACACTGGGTGTCCACGAGCTCCCGCATACGGCAACTGCAACACATCACCTGCCCGGTCATTCTGATTGTGTTTTCAATAACTAATTAATTATTTTGTTAATTTTTAATTAATGTCTCTCACCAGCACTTACTATACTAATAACACAGGCACCCTAACAGCAGTGCACTAACCAAGCTATTTATAGATACTCCCTAACAGCAGTTACTCACCAACCAATCACCTTTCCGCTTTCCTCTGATGTCACTGTCTCAAGGATGCCCTCTAATTCTGGGAAGCAATTTGGATCTTCTACAGCTACTGGAGGCTGAAAAAGGTGCATCTCTTTCCCACTCTGCATCGAATTCCCACGTGAATCAAATTCTGACTGCATCTCATTCAGGTGAAGTCTCCGCTCTGTGCACCTCTTACTCCATTGGAATTGTGTACAATGGGAGTGAATGGGAAGGGGTTTGATCCACTGGGATTGTGTACAGTTGGAGGTAATGGGAAGTGGTTTGGGTCCATTGGGATTGTGTACAATGGGAGTGAATGGGAAGGGGTTTGATCCACTGGGATTGTGTACAGTTGGAGGTAATGGGAAGTGGTTTGGGTCCATTGGGATTGTGTACAATGGAAGTGAATGGGAAGGGGTTTGATCCATTGGGATTGTGTACAGTGGAAGTGAAAGGGAAGGGGTTTGGGTCCATTGGGGTTGTGTACAATGGGAGTGAATGGGAAGGGGTTTGGGTCCATTGGGATTGTGTACAATGGGAGTGAATGGGAAGGGGTTTGGGTCCATTGGGATTGTGTACAATGGGAGTGAATGGGAAGGGGTTTGGGTCCATTGGGGTTGTGTACAATGGGAGTGAATGGGAAGGGGTTTGGGTCCATTGGGATTGTGTACAATGGGAGTGAATGGGAAGGGGTTTGGGTCCATTGGGGTTGTGTACAGTGGGAGTGAATGGGAAGGGGTTTGGGTCCATTAGGATTGTGTACAATAGGAATGAATGGGAAGGGGTTTGGGTCCATTGGGATTGTGTACAATGGGAGTGAATGGGAAGGGGTTTAGTCCTTTTGGATTCCATTCAGTGGGAGTGAGGAGGTTTGGGCTGCTGGGTTTCCTTATTGGAAACATGTCTTGTTGGTATCTGGGGTCAGGATACATGTAATCCTACTCTCGGCTGCTGGGTATAGGGGCTGTGCAAAAATGACAATGACGTCTGGAATCATGACGTTCGGTACAATGAAAATCTGGATTCCCAAAAAGTCAAGAGGAACAGTTTGGTCTGATCACAGACTCCAAGGATACTCGCCTGTCCCCTGACTGTCACTTACCCGTGTCTACAGCATAGTCTCTTCAGCTTCAGTTCAGAGCAGTTGAGCTGGGCGAGTCCTATGAGTATGCCAGCGAACGTACCCTATGGGCAAGGGAAACACATGCTGAGCCTCGGAGAACGGAAATGCACTGACTGCTTTGCAACACAATCAACTGACTATGGTCACCAAAGCACTGTATAAACAGGCAGAGTGTCTACTGGGACCAGTGCGTCAGCCAATGAGTTGGAGGCGGACGGGGCAGGGCTTACGGCAGGACTCACAGCAGACAGTCTATTTTACAGCAAACAAAGCAGCACACTACAGAAAACCATCTAGAGTCCATTTAAACACTGCAACAGTCTATCGAGTTTACTTACACAGCGCACTACAGCAAACAGTCTACAGTGTCTATTTAAACAGCGCACTACAGCAAACAGTCTACAGTGTCTATTTAAACAGCACACTATAGAAACAGTCGAGTCTATTTAAATAGCACACTACAGCAAGCAATCTACAGTGTATTTAAACAGCACATTACAGCGAACGGTCTGCAGAGTCTATTTAAATAGTGCACTACAGCAGTCTAAAGGCTATTTAAACAGTGCACTACACTTCTTAAACAGACTCTGTAGACTGTGTTGTAATATGCCATTTAAATAGACTCTATAGACTAAAATAAAAGCAAAACACTGCGATGCTGGAAATCTGAAATAAAAACAAGAAATGCTGGGACCACTCAGCAGGTCTGGCAGCATCTGTGGAAAGAGAAGCAGAGTTAACGTTTCGGGTCAGTGACCCTTCATCGGAACTGACAAATATTAGAAAAGTCGCAGGTTATAAGCAAGTGAGGTGGGGGTGGGGCAAGAGATAACAAAGGAGGTCTAGATTGGACCAGGCCACATAGCTGACCAAAAGGTCACGGAGCAAAGGCAAACAATATGTTAATGGTGTGTTGAAAGACAAAGCATTAGTACAGATTAGGTGTAAATACACTGAATATTGAACAGCAGCAAGTGCAAACCTGAAAAAAAACAGTGGGTTAGCAAACTGAACAAACTAAGATGAAATGAAATAAATGCAAAAAAAAGGATTGTAAAAAATGTAACAAAAAAAGGAAGAAAAAATAACTAAAAATGAAAGTAAAATGGGGGGCTGTCATGCTCTGAAATGATTGAACTCAATGACTCTATAGACTGTTTGCTGTAATGCACTATTTAAATAACCACTACTCCAGCATAGCCTTAGGACTGTAGTTGGGACCCAGGAAATGGTACCCCAGTAGGAATCAGCACCTCCAGGGGAAGGACACACACACATGTAGGCAGACTGAGAGAGAGAAATTAGCATATGGACCAAACAAGGCCCTCCCTCAGCCAACGAGTAGTCACTCACTTGATCCATGGTAACATGCTTTCCGTGATAGTCCAACCAGATTGGCACTTCTGAGGTAAATCGGAATTCCCTGTCGCACAGACAGAAGACACATTATAACACACGCCCATCACCCAGCACACGCAAGATTACTTCACCTCTCAGAGGGTCACGGCCGGAGTGGGTGGGGGGGGTGGGAGCGAGTGCGAGCAAGCGAGGAGTTACCCCCGTTAGCCTGAGCTGTATTGGGTCTGTAGAACCGGAGGTGAGAGGAGTAGGCGTTTTTAAAATTCAGACATAGGCTGGGGGTGTCCAAAGAGGAGGCAGAAGTTGTGACTGATATCGCAAGCTAACTAATTGCCTGCACGTTCACTGAAAACGGCATAAAACAGGGAAAACAGTCCATCAGGAAAAGTGTCTGGATTACACTTTAAGAATCGCTGGACTAAGGGTTCCGACCCAGTACTTCGTCTGACCCTGGGCATCGCACTTTGGGAAGGATGTCGGGCCTTGGAGATTTATAGAATGGTACCGGGGATGAGGGGCTTCAGTTCGGTGGAGAGACTGGAGAAGCTGGGATTGTTCTCCCTGAGCAGGGAAGGTTAAGGCGAGAATTAATGGAGGCGTTCAAAGTTATGAAGGGTAAATAAGGAGAAACTGTTTCCACTGTCGGCGACCAAATTTACAATAATTGGCAAAAAAAAAAGGGGGGGCGAGGGGAAAGGGGGAAGGGAAGACGAGGAGAAATATATTTATAGTCATTTGGTAGTACAGAACTTGAGTATTGCTGAAAATGGAGACATTTTGTCGAAGCTTTTCATCTTGCACTCATCAGGACAATTCCCAAGAATACCAATGGAAGGGAACCAACAAATTTATACTGTATGAGACGAGAGTGCTGATTGGTTGGCCTCCATCTGTGCTGTAAGGTTCTGCGAAAATACAGCGGGAACTGTTCCGCCCCAGAAGCAGTTGTGGAGCGCCCTTGGGCCACCCGGTCAGCGCTGTACCTGAAATAGATTGGCTGCTCGGAGGAGGAGGAGGCCGTGGAGGATGAACTCTGCTCGCTGAAGGTTGTCTCCATCGAGGCGGTCATCTCGGGCAACTTAGATCGACTCTGACAAGGGTCTGCGTCCCGGCCGATGGAATCGGCGTCGAGCACTCCAGTCGTTTTCTGGCTGGGGTCGGGCTTGGCTGCAAATCGAAGGCAGAAAAGACACAAGTTAATGACAAAATGCAGGGACAGACTTGGAGATGGCAGAATAAGCTGGTGAGAGTGAGTGAGCCCTACATTCACAGGATGCTTTTCACATCCTCAGAACTAGGTGCTCCCAGGATGAGGGGTTGGCCATTTGGGACTGAGATGAGGAGAAATGTCTTCACTCAGAGGGCGGTGAATCTTTGGAATTCTCCACCCCAGGGAGCGGCGGATGCTCCGTCGTTGAGTATACACGCGACTGAGATCGAGAGATTTTCGGACGCTGAGGGAATCGAGGGATTGGGCTGGAAAGTGGAGTTGAGGTCGAGGATCGGCCGCGATCTTACCCAATGGCGGAGAAGTCTCGAAGGGCCGAATGGCCCATTCCTGCTGCTATTTCTTACGTCCTTACGACAGTCAATGACTTTCTGAAAGGCCGTCACCACTGCGTCAGCACGGATGGAAGCACAGCAAGATCCCTCAAGTGGCAGATGAGGCGATTGACGAGATCATCAGCTTGGTGAGTGGGGTAAATATTGGCCAGGGCAGCGGGCCGGGCTCACCCACTGCTCCTCTTCCAATTGTAGCCGTCAGATCACTAAGTCCATCTGGAGACGGCAGACTGGGCCTCAGTTTCAACATCACGCCAGAAGGGCAGCACCTCTGACAGTGCAGCACTCCCTCAGTACTGAAGGTGTTTAACCCGCGACATCACCTCGTCCCCTTTACGACTCCATTCACTGAAACGGTGTGCGCTCCCCGACATTCTTACCTTCCGCCGCTGGTTCGACGGGAACAACGGGATTGATTCCAGTCACAAAACTGGTGAAGAAATCCTTCAGGAAGAATAAGGCATCCTGGGGAAGCGGTGGATAAGAAAATGAAAATAGCAGACATCAGCACAAAGTAGTTATCGGGTACGGAGGTGATCGGAAAGGCGCGTTTGAGAGCAGGCAGTCTGGCTCTGGAAATGAAGTCAGGCAGACCGTGTCGATGCAAAGGGCAGTGGAGCTATTACCAGGAAAGGACAGCCAAGGGGGCATGCTAAACCTTTGCTGAATTAAGAAGCCCAGATGAAGGCCTCCAAGGCCCACAGTGGCAGGTTAGAAAGAATCAAAGGGAAGAGGGGGGGGGGCGGGGAAGATCGCCATCATCAGACTGGAGGTTTTGGGCAGGTTGTGAATGGCTTGAAGTCTGCAGTTCGATGGATTCAGGAGGTCATCAGAGGCGTTTGTGCAGACTGACACGATTGAGGGATAGGATGGGAAGGTGGGCAGTAGGACTGATCCCCGAATAAAGGGCAGGGACTAATGGCCCCTTCAAGTATGCTACGTTCTTTCTGCACGGCACTCAGCAGCCCGTAATGAGTCGGACGATATGACGACTTGAACAGCGTTTCTTGGTGGCAAAGAGTGCCCACCTCAAGGAAGGCGCACTGGCTGACTGTCTGGAGTGGGTAGCGCTCTGTGCATTGTGACTGGCTAGGCGGATCGTGATCTCGGGTTCTGGGGAAGTGCGAGGTTACTCACTTTGGTTGTAAGAGTAGAAACACGGAATATTTTATTAAAGTTGTGTACTAAATGGCAGAGCAGGCTCGAGCTGAGTGATCTATTCTTGCTCCTATCTCTTCGGCTGTGTTCTGCAACCCAATTAGCCGAAGGGACTGGCAACACTTTATCACTGACACAGGAGACTACCAATACGCTGGCGTGATAGTGGCAGAGAGACGGAGTGAAGCTGATGGGAGAAATGGGAGTAAATTGGAGATATGCGCCAACGGGAAAGCTGAGGAAATGGAGCGCGGTGTGAAAGAGTGACGGCGAGACGGAGAGGACGGTTTTCAACATGTTTCAGCCACTAACCTGGTCAATATTGAGACGCAGTGGCATGAGAGAGACTCGTAGGCAGCATTCGGGTCCACCAAATCCAGACTCTGGCCGCACGTGAAGAGCCTTAATGGTCAGCTGCAAAAACAAACGTATTAAGACAATCATTCGCACCCTGCAGAGATGAAATCCCTCTTTCCAGATCCCCAATAACCTTCGTGGGTAAAGGCCCCCCATCGAATAGGGGAGCAGTGTGTTGCCATACTGAGCTGCATGAGCCAGCTCGGACCCGGGGAGGTGGGGGAGGGAGAGGGTGGGGGAGGGGGGGGGCGTCAATCACTGCCCCACACTGAGCGGGCGATTAGACAGGAACTGACTGGAGCCCGAAAACTGACCTCGGTGCCCCAGCATCGGGATCACCCAGCAACGCCTCCGGCTCGGAAATGCGTAGTCACTGGGAAAGGACAGGACAGGGCCTGGCTGCGATGCCCGCCCCCCACCACCCCCCCCCCCCCCCACCCCCAGCTGAATAGCCCGCAGACATTCAGCATCTGGGGCCCGTGCACCACGGTATCGCCACTGCTCTATCAAATCAGGACAGAGGGTCAGAGAATTTAAATCAGTAGCCCAATCCCCACTCCCTTGCAGCACAGCCATTATTGGGATGTTGGGAGTGGGAGGACACATACCCCTGTGGCGAATGGTGGCTTAGTTGCCAGACTGGAAGGCAGCTGGAGTCGCTGGAACCTGTGCCCCCAACAAGAGGGGAGGGTTATAATACAAGAGCCATTCCCACTCACCCCAACCACAAGTGCTCTGGGATAAGCATTCAGCTGGAGTATTGCATCCAATGGTCGGCAGTGCACTGTTTAGAAAGGACGTGGAGGCTTTGGAGAGGGTGCGGAGGAGACTTTCTAGAAAGGCTCCAGGGACGAGGGATTACAGTTACGTGGACAGACTGGAGAAGCTGGGGTTGTTCTTCGAGCAGGGAAGGTCAAGGGAAAATCTGATGAGGTGTTTAAAACCATGAAGGGTTTAGATAGAGTAAATAAAGAGAAACTGTTTCCAACGGCTGATAACCAGAGGGCACAGATTGAAGGTAAATGAACCAGAGGCGACATGAGGAGAAACCTTTTGACCCAACGGGTGGTGAGGATTTGGAACGCGCTGCCTGAAAGGTGGAGACAGTTTCAATGGCAGCCTTCAAAAGGGAATTGGATAAATACTTGAAATGGGAAAAAATTGCAGGGATATGGGGAAAGAGCAGGGGGAGAGGGACTAACTGGATTTCCCTTCGAAAGAGCCAGCACAGACTCGATGGGCCGAATGGCCTCCTGCTGTGCCGTTCTGCTCTGTGGTTCTCTAACTGTAAAACTGTGCCTGTACACTAACTGTGTGCATTCCACATCTGTATTAGAAAGAAATGACACCTTTAATGAACTGAGGATGTCACAAAACACGCCACATTCGAAATAATCGGACATCCACAGGTTAGGAAAATCACAGGTCTGAATTGTGGTCTACGCTGACCTAGCCCAGCGAACTCACACAACTAGTCTGTGTGTGTGCGCGCGTGTGTGCGCGTGAGAGAGAGAGAACCAGTTTGAGTGCGTGTGTGAATAGGTCTTCAAAGAGGCAATGCAGAATTTTCTGCTCTTTAGTATTTGCTTATTTCCCCTCCGTTCCTCTGCCAATTCTGAGTCAGGGTGCGTGCGAGAGAATCAGTGTGTGTGTGTGTGTGAGAGTCAGTGAGAGTGAGTCAGTGTGTGCGCGTCAGCGTGTGCGCGTCAGCGAGTCAGTGCGTGCGTGTGTGTGTGTGTGTCAGTGCGTGTGTGTCTGCGTGTGAGAGAGTCAGTGCGTGTGAGAGAGTCAGTGCGTGTGAGAGAGTCAGTGCGTGTGAGAGAGTCAGTGCGTGAGTGTCAGTGCGTGAGTGTCAGTGCGTGAGTGTCAGTGCGTGAGTGTCAGTGCGTGAGTGTCAGTGCGTGAGTGTCAGTGCGTGAGTGTCAGTGCGTGAGTGTCAGTGCGTGAGTGTCAGTGCGTGAGTGTCAGTGCGTGAGTGTCAGTGCGTGTGCGTGAGTGTCAGTGCGTGAGTGTCAGTGCGTGAGCGTCAGTGCGTGTGCGTGAGTGTCAGTGCGTGAGTGTCAGTGCGTGTGAGAGAGAGTGTCAGTGCGTGAGTGTCAGTGCGTGAGTGTCAGTGCGTGTGAGAGAGAGTGTCAGTGCGTGTGAGAGAGAGTGTCAGTGCGTGTGAGAGAGAGTGTCAGTGCGTGTGAGAGAGAGTGTCAGTGCGTGTGAGAGAGAGTGTCAGTGCGTGTGCGTGAGTGTCAGTGCGTGAGTGTCAGTGCGTGTGCGTGAGTGTCAGTGCGTGAGTGTCAGTGCGTGAGTGTCAGTGCGTGTGCGTGAGTGTCAGTGCGTGTGAGAGAGAGTGTCAGTGCGTGTGAGAGAGAGTGTCAGTGCGTGTGAGAGAGAGTGTCAGTGCGTGTGAGAGAGAGTGTCAGTGCGTGTGCGTGAGTGTCAGTGCGTGAGTGTCAGTGCGTGAGTGTCAGTGCGTGAGTGTCAGTGCGTGAGTGTCAGTGCGTGAGTGTCAGTGCGTGAGTGTCAGTGCGTGTGCGTGAGTGTCAGTGCGTGTGCGTGAGTGTCAGTGCGTGAGTGTCAGTGCGTGTGCGTGAGTGTCAGTGCGTGAGTGTCAGTGCGTGAGTGTCAGTGCGTGTGCGTGAGTGTCAGTGCGTGTGAGAGAGAGTGTCAGTGCGTGTGAGAGAGAGTGTCAGTGCGTGTGAGAGAGAGTGTCAGTGCGTGTGCGTGAGTGTCAGTGCGTGAGTGTCAGTGCGTGTGCGTGAGTGTCAGTGCGTGAGTGTCAGTGCGTGAGTGTCAGTGCGTGTGCGTGAGTGTCAGTGCGTGTGAGAGAGAGTGTCAGTGCGTGTGAGAGAGAGTGTCAGTGCGTGTGCGTGAGTGTCAGTGCGTGAGTGTCAGTGCGTGTGCGTGAGTGTCAGTGCGTGAGTGTCAGTGCGTGAGTGTCAGTGCGTGAGTGTCAGTGCGTGAGTGTCAGTGCGTGAGTGTCAGTGCGTGAGTGTCAGTGCGTGAGTGTCAGTGCGTGTGCGTGAGTGTCAGTGCGTGTGCGTGAGTGTCAGTGCGTGAGTGTCAGTGCGTGTGAGAGAGAGTGTCAGTGCGTGTGAGAGAGAGTGTCAGTGCGTGTGAGAGTGTCAGTGCGTGTGAGAGTGTCAGTGCGTGTGAGAGAGTCAGTGCGTGTGAGAGAGTCAGTGCGTGTGAGAGAGTCAGTGCGTGTGAGAGAGTCAGTGCGTGTGAGAGAGTCAGTGCGTGTGAGAGAGTCAGTGCGTGTGAGAGAGTCAGTGCGTGTGAGAGAGTCAGTGCGTGTGAGAGAGTCAGTGCGTGTGAGAGAGTCAGTGCGTGTGAGAGAGTCAGTGCGTGTGAGAGAGTCAGTGCGTGTGAGAGAGTCAGTGCGTGTGAGAGAGTCAGTGCGTGTGAGAGAGTCAGTGCGTGTGAGAGAGTCAGTGCGTGTGAGAGAGTCAGTGCGTGTGAGAGAGTCAGTGCGTGTGAGAGAGTCAGTGCGTGTGAGAGAGTCAGTGCGTGTGAGAGAGTCAGTGCGTGTGAGAGAGTCAGTGCGTGTGAGAGAGTCAGTGCGTGTGAGAGAGTCAGTGCGTGTGAGAGAGTCAGTGCGTGTGAGAGAGTCAGTGCGTGTGAGAGAGTCAGTGCGTGTGAGAGAGTCAGTGCGTGTGAGAGAGTCAGTGCGTGTGAGAGAGTCAGTGCGTGTGAGAGAGTCAGTGCGTGTGAGAGAGTCAGTGCGTGTGAGAGAGTCAGTGCGTGTGAGAGAGTCAGTGCGTGTGAGAGAGTCAGTGCGTGTGAGAGAGTCAGTGCGTGTGAGAGAGTCAGTGCGTGTGAGAGAGTCAGTGCGTGTGAGAGAGTCAGTGCGTGTGAGAGAGTCAGTGCGTGTGAGAGAGTCAGTGCGTGTGAGAGAGTCAGTGCGTGTGAGAGAGTCAGTGCGTGTGAGAGAGTCAGTGCGTGTGAGAGAGTCAGTGCGTGTGAGAGAGTCAGTGCGTGTGAGAGAGTCAGTGCGTGTGAGAGAGTCAGTGCGTGTGAGAGAGTCAGTGCGTGTGAGAGAGTCAGTGCGTGTGAGAGAGTCAGTGCGTGTGAGAGTCAGTGCGTGTGAGAGAGTCAGTGCGTGTGAGAGAGTCAGTGCGTGTGAGAGAGTCAGTGCGTGTGAGAGAGTCAGTGTGTGAGTGTGTGTATATACATTGAATTGGAGTGGTCACGATGACCTCCAACCAGCCTGTGGACAAACAGTATCCGTTGAATAAATGTTTAATGTGCTGAGGCGAGGCGGCATCCGGTAGCTGCACTCCACCGAGAACCAGTGAGGGCAGGGGAGGGAACCAGTGAGGGCAGGGGAGGGAACCAGTGAGGACAGGGGAGGGAACCAGTGAGGGCAGGGGAGGGAACCAGTGAGGGCAGGGGAGGGAACCAGTGAGGGCAGGGGAGGGAACCAGTGAGGACAGGGGAGGGAACCAGTGAGGACAGGGGAGGGAACCAGTGAGGGCAGGGGAGGGAACCAGTGAGGGCAGGGGAGGGAAGGGGGAATAGGCAGAGTGCTGGCTTTCCCAGCTCCCATGGTTAACAATACTGGCCTCCTGAGCATCCCTGATTTCCTTCATCCTGCTACTGGCAGCCCCAAGTTCTGGAATTCCTTCTCTAAACCTCTCCGCCTCTCCCTGCTCCTTAAAACCGACATCTTTGGCCGAGTTTTTGGGCCATCTGTCCCTAATGTCTCCCTGATGTGGCTTAGTGTCCATCTTTGTCTAATAATGCTCCTTGGGACATGTGACACTGTCAAAGGCGATATACAAATGCACGTTGCTGTTGTACGTACCATGTTAGAGTGGGCCCTCCTGGGCATCTTCTCACTGGTGTACAGGTAAAGGAACTTGTTGATTTGGGAGGAGGCCAGCCTGTCTCGGATCTCCAGCTCCTGGACGATGAAGACTTGCCGTGCGATTGGCTGCTCTTCGAGCTCGGGAGCCGGCGCTTCTGTTGCGCCTTTCTCAAGGGCGACAGCGGGAGCGGGATGGGTCTCGTGCTGGAAACTCACCTAGGCAGGAAGCACGGAGGTCGGATCAAGGGTTAGGAAGAAACGCGCACACTCCTTTCCCTCTCCCCTCCACAAACCTCCTTCGACTCACTCCGTTGCAAGGTCCCAAGCACAGCAAGCAATTTGCGCACAGCAAGCTCCCACACTGTGATAATGATCGGATCATCTGTTTTTTTAGTGATGTTGGGTTGAGGGATAAATATCAGCGCCCCCCCCACCCCTCGGGAAACCAGACATGTCCCCAGTGATGAAAAATACCGACCCAGTGAACCGTGCGGTTAAATGCATTTGGACAGCATCGAAAATGGAGGGGGAACTTGGCGGGGCGGTGCCAGGACCTACCTTGGTGAGCTGTATCTCCATGAGGATCTCGTGATTTCTGCCGGAGCCGCCCTGCGTCCTCCACGTGTTCTGCGGCCGGTTGGGGAAGGCGGAGCGAGACGGCGAGCTCCTCGCGCTGACTGCGACTGGCTTCATCCTTTAAGGGATAACAAAGAGCACACAAGGGTTAGGGCAAACTTCCACACTTTTGCGTCCGTTGCAAAAACTGCCCAGCTCGGCGGACTGGGGACGCAAACCGGATCTGACTCTGCCCCCCCCCCCACCCCCTCCTACTTCCCCGTCGAAACCTACCTTGGAGAATGTGCGCGCATGGAAGGCGGGCGAACTGGGTCAAAGTCCTTCCCTCCGTATAGATGCCAGACCACGGAGATCTCCCTCAGCATGATGCGAGTGTCGGGGACGGGAAACCTGGCCGGTGCCTTCAGCAGGTCTGTGCTCCCAATGGGCCTGGAGAAGTGGCCGTCCTTGATCGAGATGCAGTCGTCCGTTAGCTTGGAGACCAGTGGCTCACCATCTTTTGGCTTGGGGGAGAAACAGACACAAATACCTTTCTCTTTAAAACGCAGGCGCACACAAACCTAACTTGGAAAAGAACGGGTCGCTGCACAGCAGTATGGCGATATCACATCCACAAAGGACTCCACGAATCCCACGCCCACAGTTCATGACACATGACTCAGCCCTCCCGCAGCAGAAAAGGTTCATCACCGATCCCTCTCGTGTCATCTCGGGCCTCTCCGCTCTTTTACATCCACCCGAGAGGGCAGACGGGTTTGTTATCTGCTGGGTTGCTACGACTGGCCTGTTGGTCCTGAGCTTAGGGTCTCCGCTGACGTCCACGACTCAATGCCTTCCCGACTGGACAGTGCGCTGTTTCGGGGCGAGGCCAGGGCTGCGCAACTGACCGGCTGTGAGCTCAGTCTGTCGCATCCTCTTCGCTGTGCCCGAAAGTCACGGGTTTGAGCCTCACTCCAGAGCCAACTCTCTGAGGGAGTGCTGCACTGTGAGAGGTGCCGGCTTTCGGATAAAACATTAAACCAAGGCCCCCGTCTGCCCTCTCAGGTGGAGTTCTCCCCGGTATCCTGGGACCAATATTTATTCCTCAACCAACATAACTCAAAACAGATGATCCCGATTGCCCTTTATGTTTCTCACAAGCTGGTTGTTACATTCAATTACAAACATTTACAGCACAGAAACAGGCCATTCGGCCCGTCTGCTCCGTGCTGGCGTTTCTGCTCCACATGAGCCTCCTCCCACCCCCTCTTCAGCTCATCCCATCACCATCTCCTTCTATTCCTTTCTCCCTCATGTGTTTGTCCAGCTTCCCCTTAAATGCATCGATACTATTCACCTCGACCACTCCCTGTGGTGGCGAGTTCCACATTCTCCCCACTCTCTGGGGAAAGGAGTTTCTCCTGAATTCCCCATTGGGTTTATCAGTGACTGTCTTATATTGATGGCCCCCGAGTTCTGGTCTCGCCCACAAGTGGAAACACCTTCTGTACGTCTACCCGATTGAAACCCTTTCATTAATTTTAAAGACCGTAATCAGCTCAGTTGGTAAAAATACCACTCAGTGTTGCCCTGAAGGGTATTAGATCTATTCCCTGAGTGGACTCTCCCTTGGATCTCGGGCAGGCCTACCGGAATTCCCATGCCTGGAGCATCCAGTATACAGAAGTCGTCATTATCGGTGGAGTCGCTCTCTGCCTCGCTGCCCTCGGTGGGATACAGATCCAGCCTGTCAAGGGCCGAGGGGGGCCGGGAGGGCGGCTTCTCCTGGTTGTTCTCGCCCGGGAAGAGGTAGACGGACACGGGGGAGTCCTGGCGGAGCAAGGGCATCCCGTCTGTGGGTGGGACGTCAGAATTAGCAGAGGAATGGAGGGGAAATAAGCAAATACTAAAGAGCAGAAAATTCTGCACTGCCTCTTTGAAGGAACTATTCACACACGCACACAAAGTGGTTCACACACACACACACTCACTCACTCAAACACAAACAGGCTCGCTAACCTTGCTTTCAGCCTTGCCACTTACCTGATCCATCAGCCGAGTCCCTGCGGTTCCTCTCCGTATCAATCAGAGCGTCTGTCAGATCACCCTGGTTTATTTCGGCTGTTTCCGCTGGGAGACGAGGCGGGAGAGAGGTCGCCGACTCTGGTAGCTGGTGCGGAGCCAAAAGGAAAACGGCTTAAGTTTCAAAACGGTCTGGAGATTCCGAAACCAGCGGGATTAGAGACCTGCGGTGGGGTTTCAGGTGGTGTGGGAGGGTCGGGTACTCAGTGGAGACGTGCAGGGAGTAGAGGACAGACTGTGAGCAGTCAATACACGACCGACAGCAACACTCCCAGCAGGACTGCCATTTCTCTTAAGAAAAAGCTCTGCTGCCCCTGTGTCCTAACTCGCACCAATCACCTATCACCCGCTGTGCTCACTGACCCACATGGGCTCCCATCCCGGCACCGACACAAGATTAAAATTCTCATCCTTGTGTTCAGATTTCTCCACAGTCCCCCACCCCCCTCCCCATTTCTCTAACCTCCTCCAGCCCTACAATCCTCCGAGATCTCTGCGCTCCTCCAATTCCAGCCTCTTGTCCATCCACCATTGGCGGCCGTGCCTTCAGCTGCCTGAGGGCCCTGAGCTCTGGAATTCCCTCCCTAAACCTCTCCGCCTCTCTCTCTCCCCTCCTTTAAGACGCTCCTTAAAACCGACCTCTTTGACCGAGCTTTTGGTTGCCTGTCCTAAAATGCGGCTCGGAGTCAAATTCTGTTTGATATTGTCCCTGTGGGAGAGACGTGGGCAGAGAAAGGAGGGACTGAAAGGGGCGGAGGGAGAGAAAGGTGGGGGAGGGGGGGGGGAGAGGGGAGGGGGGGGGAGAGGAGCAGGGGGGGGAAAGAGAGAAGCGGGGGGGGGAAAGAGAGAAGCGGGGGGGGGGAAAGAGAGAAGCGGGGGGGGAAAAGAGAGAAGCGGGGGGGGAAAAGAGAGAAGCGGGGGGGGAAAAGAGAGAAGCGGGGGGGGGGGAAAGAGAGAAGCGGGGGGGGAAAAGAGAGAAGCGGGGGGGGAAAAGAGAGAAGCGGGGGGGGGAAAAGAGAGAAGCGGGGGGGGAAAAGAGAGAAGCGGGGGGGGAAAAGAGAGAAGCGGGGGGGGAAAAGAGAGAAGCGGGGGGGGAAGAGAGAAGCGGGGGGGAAGAGAGAAGCGGGAGGGGAAAGAGAGAAGCGGGGGGAAAAGAGAGAAGCGGGGGGGGAAAGAGAGAAGCGGGGGGGGAAAGAGAGAAGCGGGGGGGAAAGAGAGAAGCGGGGGGGGAAAGAGAGAAGCGGGGAGGGGAAGAGAGAAGCGGGGAGGGCAAAGAGAGAAGCGGGGAGGGCAAAGAGAGAAGCGGGGGGGGGCAAAGAGAGAAGCGGGGTGGGGCAAAGAGAGAAGCGGGGGGGGGGGCAAAGAGAGAAGCGGGGGGGGGGGCAAAGAGAGAAGCGGGGGGGGGGCAAAGAGAGAAGCGGGGGGGCAAAGAGAGAAGCGGGGGGGGCAAAGAGAGAAGCGGGGGGGGCAAAGAGAGAAGCGGGGGGGCAAAGAGAGAAGCGGGGGGGGGGTGGGAGAAAAGCAGGGAGGGGAAGAGAGAAGCGGGGAGGGCAAAGAGAGAAGCGGGGAGGGCAAAGAGAGAAGCGGGGGGGAAAAGAGAGAAGCGGGGGGGGAAAAGAGAGAAGCGGGGGGGGAAAAGAGAGAAGCGGGGGGGGGAAAAGAGAGAAGCGGGGGGGGAAAAGAGAGAAGCGGGGGGGGAAAAGAGAGAAGCGGGGGGGGGAAAAGAGAGAAGCGGGGGGGGGAAAAGAGAGAAGCGGGGGGGGGGGGAAGAAAAGCGGGGAGGGGAAGAGAGAAGCGGGGAGGGCAAAGAGAGAAGAGCGGGGGGGCAAAGAGAGAAGAGCGGGGGGGCAAAGAGAGAAGCGGGGGGGAAAAGAGAGAAGCGGGGGGGAAAAGAGAGAAGCGGGGGGGGAAAAGAGAGAAGCGGGGGGGGAAAAGAGAGAAGCGGGGGGGGAAAAGAGAGAAGCGGGGGGGGGAAAGAGAGAAGCGGGGGGGGGGGGAGAAAAGCGGGGAGGGGAAGAGAGAAGCGGAGAGGGCAAAGAGAGAAGCGGGGAGGGCAAAGAGAGAAGCGGGGGGGGCAAAGAGAGAAGCGGGGGGGGGCAAAGAGAGAAGCGGGGGGGGCAAAGAGAGAAGCGGGGGGGGGCAAAGAGAGAAGCGGGGGGGCAAAGAGAGACGCGGGGGGGCAAAGAGAGAAGAGCGGGGGGGCAAAGAGAGAAGAGCGGGGGGGCAAAGAGAGAAGAGCGGGGGGGCAAAGAGAGAAGAGCGGGGGGGCAAAGAGAGAAGAGCGGGGGGGCAAAGAGAGAAGAGCGGGGGGGCAAAGAGAGAAGAGCGGGGGGGCAAAGAGAGACGCGGGGGGCAAAGAGTGACGCGGGGGGCAAAGAGAGACGCGGGGGGCAAAGAGAGACGCGGGGGGCAAAGAGAGACGCGGGGGGCAAAGAGAGACGCGGGGGGGCAAAGAGAGACGCGGGGGGCAAAGAGAGACGCGGGGGGCAAAGAGAGACGCGGGGGGGCAAAGAGAGACGCGGGGGGGCAAAGAGAGACGCGGGGGGGCAAAGAGAGACGCGGGGGGGCAAAGAGAGACGCGGGGGGGCAAAGAGAGACACGGGGGGCAAAGAGAGACACGGGGGGCAAAGAGAGACGCGGGGGGGCAAAGAGAGACGCGGGGGGGCAAAGAGAGACGCGGGGGGGCAAAGAGAGACGCGGGGGGGCAAAGAGAGACGCGGGGGGGCAAAGAGAGACGCGGGGGGGCAAAGAGAGACGCGGGGGGGCAAAGAGAGACGCGGGGGGGGCAAAGAGAGAAGCGGGGGGGGAAGGAGAGAAGCGGGGGGGGAAGGAGAGGAGCGGGGGGGTGAAGAGAGAAGGGGGGGTGAAGAGAGAAGGGGGGGGGAAGAGAGAAGTGGGGGGGGAAGAGAGAAGTGGGGGGGGGAAGAGAGAAGTGGGGGGGGAAAGAGAGAAGTGGGGGGGGAAAGAGAGAAGTGGGGGGGGGAAAGAGAGAAGTGGGGGGGGAAAGAGAGAAGTGGGGGGGGAAGAGAGAAGTGGGGGGGGGGAAGAGAGAAGTGGGGGGGGGAAGAGAGAAGTGGGGGGGGGAAGAGAGAAGTGGGGGGGGGAAAGAGAGAAGTGGGGGGGGGAAAGAGAGAAGTGGGGGGGGGGAAAGAGAGAAGTGGGGGGGGGGAAAGAGAGAAGTGGGGGGGAAGAGAGAAGTGGGGGGGGTGGAAGAGTGAAGTGGGGGGGGGGAAAGAGAGAAGTGGGGGGGGGGAAAGAGAGAAGTGGGGGGGGAAAGAGAGAAGTGGGGGGGGGAAAGAGAGAAGTGGGGGGGGGGGAGAAGTGAGGGGAGAGAAGTGGGGGGAGAGAAGGGGGGAAAGAGAAGAGCAGTGCGGAGACAGTTGATTTTCTATAACACCTTTCACTACCTCGGGATGTCCCTAAGTGTTTTACAACCAATGAAGCACTTGTGAAGGGTAATGACTGTTGTAATACAGGAAAATCTGTCCCACTGACTCGCTCATTGAGAGAGTCACAATCAGTCCCACTCCCCTGCTCTTAACCCAGATCCCCGCAAATTTTTCCCCTTCCAGTATTTTCTCCAATTCCCCCTTTTGAAAGCTACTATTGAATCTGCTTCCACCGCCCTTTCAGGCAGCGCGTTCCAGATCACAACAACTCACTGCGTTAAAAAAACAAATTCTCCTCCTCTCTCCCCCCCTCTGGTTCTTTTGCCGATTATCTTCAATCTGTGTCCCTCTGGTTACCGACCCTCCTGTCAGTGGAAACAGTTTCTCTTTATTTACTCTACCAGAACCCACAATTTACCCTTTTCACCTCTTACTGACCTGCACTCTGGGTTTCTCGACTTAAAAATAGATATGCAAAGCTGAATTCTGCAAAGGGTTTTACTGTTGCAGATGAGCTGCTTGGTGTTGCTCGTCGTGTTCCCCTATCTGAGCTCAATTGTTCAATCTAGCCCACATCCTAGCATTTCACAGCTACTCGGGCTATCGCTGAGTGACAAGCGGCAGGACGATGGTGCAAGATTTTTAAAAAACAAACAGGCAAACACACGAAAGCAAATCTGTGACGGCATCAGCTGTGCTCAGTGGGTAATTAGCTTGCTTCCGATTCAGATAATGGTGGTCGGAGTCCCACTCCACAATGGAGGCTTGACACTCCCTGGCGGTGGGGGAGGGGGTCAGTACTGAGGGAGTGCTGCACTGTTGGAGGATCCGCCTTCCTGGTGAGCTGTTAAACTGGGGCCCCCGTCCACCCTTGGCCACTATTGGGAGAAGACTGGGGGGTAGGGGGGAGTTCTCCCCGGTTGTCCTGGGGCCAATATTTAACCCTCAACCCAACGTCACTGAAAACAGATTCTCTGGGTCATTATGACATTGCTGCTTGTGGGAATCTTGCTGTGTGCAGACTGG
Organism: Heterodontus francisci; assembly: GCF_036365525.1. Classification (NCBI taxonomy): domain Eukaryota; kingdom Metazoa; phylum Chordata; class Chondrichthyes; order Heterodontiformes; family Heterodontidae; genus Heterodontus; species Heterodontus francisci. Next base: position 16,058,321 of record NC_090414.1, on the reverse strand, counting down.
ATGCTGCGTTTCCTATATTACAACAGTGACTACACTTCAAAAGTATTTCAGTGGCTGTAAAGCACGTTGGGATATCCTAAGGCCGTAAAAGCCGCAGAAACGCAAATCTTTCTTATCTCCGTCTACAGCCTCAGTGATGAATGCATGTTACACTAGGATCAACAGTACGCACAAGGCCAGCAGAACAAATCGTTCAGCCACGTGCCACTGAAAGATCTCGTGGCTGACTGGTGGCGAAGATTTAAGGGCTGGGAAAGCACTGAGCCTTCCCTCAGTACTGACCCTCCCACAGTGTGGCACTCCCTCAGTACTGCCCCTCCCACAGTGCGGCACTCCCTCAGTACTGACCCTCCCACAGTGCGGCACTCCCTCAGTACTGCCCCTCCCACAGTGCGGCACTCCCTCAGTACTGCCCCTCCACAGTGCGGCACTCCCTCAGTACAGACCCTCCCACAGTGCGGCACTCCCTCAGTACAGACCCTCCCACAGTGCGGCACTCCTCAGTACTGCCCCTCCCACAGTGCGGCACTCCCTCAGTACTGCCCCTCCCACAGTGCAGAGCTCCCTCAGTACTGCCCCGACAGTGCGGCACTCCCTCAGTACAGACCCTCCCACAGTGCGGCACTCCCTCAGTACTGCCCCTCCCACAGTGCAGCGCTCCCTCAGTACTGACCCTCCGCCAGTGCAGCGCTCCCTCAGTACTGACCCTCTGACAGTGCAGCACTCCCTCAGTACTGCCCCGCCGACAGTGCAGCGCTCCCTCAGTACTGCCCCGCCGACAGTGCAGCACTCCCTCAGTACTGCCCCGACAGTGCAGCACTCCCTCAGTACTGCCCCGCCGACAGTGCAGCACTCCCTCAGTACTGCCCCTCCGACAGTGCAGCACCCCCTCAGTACTGCCCCGCCGACAGTGCAGCACGCCCTCAGTGAGCATCTGCCTGGATTATGGGTCAAGTCTCTGCAGTGGGACTCGAACCCACAACAGATGCAAGAAGAGAGGGAGTTCTAACCACTGAGCCAAGTCTGACACCAAAAAGACAGTATTTTTTAGAATACTTCATTTCACTGGGGAGGAGTTCTGGCTTTTTCCATGAGTCAGTGCAGCCGATAATGATTCCCTTGTTGCTGGGATTTTTTTCTGCATGGTTTCACATCACAGGAGTCATCAATCTGGTGACCATGTCACAATAAAGGACAACTACCACATTATAAAAAAAAAGGGCAGAGATCACCTCCCACACTATCACGTTTGAAAGTAGGTGCATTCATCAAAAGGATGAGAGCAAAAGAATTAGACAAGGCCATCTGGAGTAACTGTGTTCAGCTCTGGGCCCCACATCTCAGCGAGGAGAGACTGGGCCTTGGAGAGGGTGCAGTACAGATTCACCAGAATGATACCGGGGCTGAAAGGGTTAAATTACGAGGACAGGTTGTACAGACTGGCTTGTATTCCCTCGAGTGTAGAAGATTAAGGGTGTGGGCAAATTGTCGTCCCATCAGCCTAGGTGCGTGATCCACACTGCCACCAAGTGCCTGTCAACTGTCCTTTCCCATATGTTTAGTGTTGAGAGTCGATAACAATTTCCTTGTAATAGTCTTATCTAGAAACATAGACATAGGAAGGAGGCCATTCAGCCCCTCGAGCCTGTTCCATCATTCAACTTGCTCACGGCTGATCTGTAACTTAACTCAACGCCCCACCTTGGTTCCGTAATCCTTAATCCCCCTCACCCAGCAAAAATCTATCAATCTCAGGTCTGACATTTTCAACTGACCACCCGGCCTCGACAGCTCCCCCTCAACCAACATCGCTGAAAACAGATTATCTTCAGACGCTGTCAAGAGCCGTACCCGGGTAAGAGTCACGGCCTCTGACAGAGAGAAGCGGGCATGGAACGAAACAAGGGGGGTGGGCGGTGGCTCCTGTGAGTTATAAACATCGGTGCAGAGACTGGTCGAGCAAAGGGCTTGTTTCTTTGCAGTAAATTCTATGCAATTTGAAGCAAATTGCAGTGTCTGTTTCCAAAACCATGAGAGCCCTTCTACACCCTCACACGCTGAATATTTTAGACTCACCACACGGCTAAAGTCAAAAGCTGAGTTGATGTCCTTCGCCTTGGCGGTAAAGGCTGGTAAGTGCGTTAGGTAAGAAGCTCAATTTCATCAGTTCTTGCAGGCTTTGGGTAGAGTACTGACGTCTGTGTTTGTCTGGGATCCGGGTTCCCTCCCTCTCTGCATCCCCACTGCACCCCCCCCCCACCCCCCCCCACACTGCCGACCTTTCGCCTTCTAACTAGAAACGTAAATAGACAAATCTGGATTCCCGATGAGCCACACTGGCAAGTCTGCAGCGTGATTTACTCGAAGGATACTAGGGACGTACCAGGAGTGTGGGGAGAATGGAAGAAGCTGGTATTGGTAATCTTCAAGCAGAGAGGGTTAAAGGCAGTTTTAACAGAGGCGGTCAAAATCATAGAAACATGGCAAAATAGGAGCAGGAGTAGGCCATTCGGCCCTTCGAGCTTGCACGCCATTCAACACGATCATGGCTGATCATCCAAACTCAGTACCCTGTTCCGAGGGGAATCATGAGGGGTTTTGATAAAGTAAATAAGGAGAAACTGTTTCCAGTGGCAGGAGGGTCGGTAACCGGAGGGACACAGATTGAAGAGGGGGAAGAGGAGGAGAATTTTGTTTGTGCAGAGATTTATGATGATCTGGAATGCGCTGCCTGAAAGGGCGGTGGAAGCAGATTCAATAGTCACTTTCAAAGCGGAATTGGATAAATACTTGAAAAGGAAAAATTGGCAGGGCTGTGGGGGAAAGAGCAGGGGAGCGGGATCATGTATTTTAGTGATTGTTGGTTGAGGGACAAATATGGGCCCCAGGACACGGGAAGAACTGCACCCCAGCCCCCTGCTCTTCTTCCAATAGTGGCCGTGGGATCCACCTGAGAGGGCAAACAGGGCCTTGGTTTAATGTCACATCTGAAAGACAGCACCTCCGACAGTGCAGCACTCCTCAGTGCTGGCACGGGGAGTGTCAGCCTGGATTCTGGGCTCAGGACTCAGGGGTGGGGACTCGAATCCTCAATTTTTCTGACTCGGAAGCAAGGGCGAGATTGCAATGTGCTGGGCCACGACGGACAGCCGGAGGAGGGTCCTCGCAAGAGTAACACAGCGGAGGAGGGAGGCCCTTACCTGCAGCTTCTGGCCGGCGATTTCGGTGGGGCTGTCCTGCTTCAGTGGAGGGTGGAGGTCCCGCTGTTCACCACGTACTGGATCAGGTTCACCAGGGTGGCACACGAGTCAGCACACGTGTGGACGTGTACCACGTTATTGGAGCAACGCAGCTCGAACAGAGGCTGCGCCTGCAGAAAGGACAAACGTCGCAGGTTAAGAGCCTCTCGGGTCGCAGGTGCCCAGCGTTCCGCCCTCCCTGGTGGCTTCCTCCCAGGCACCCCTCTTAAACCCCTGCCCTTTCGCCCGTGCTCAAACAACCGCAACGTCTAGAGGAAGGCAACGTTACCTGTAAGAGCCTGCTACGCTCCACCTAGCACCTCA